>NW_024412401.1:36843567-36884458 GCF_014898765.1 Herpailurus yagouaroundi
AGACCACTTTCTCACACCATTCACAAAAATAAACTCAAAATGGATAAAGGACCTGAATGTGAGACAGGAAACCATCAAAACCCTAGAGGAGAAAACAGGAAAAGACCTCTCTGACCTCAGCCGTAGCAATTTCTTACGTGACACATCCCCAAAGGCAAGGGAATTAAAAACAAAAATGAACTATTGGGACTTCATGAAGATAAAAAGCTTCTGCACAGCAAAGGAAACAATCAACAAAACTAAAGGCAACCAACAGAATGGGAAAAGATATTTGCAAATGACATATCAGACAAAGGGCTAGTATCCAAAATCTATAAAGAGCTCATCAAACTCCACACCTGAAAAACAAACAATCCAGTGAAGAAACGGGCAGAAAACATGAATAGACACTTCTCTAAAGAAGACATCCGGATGGCCAACAGGCACATGAAAAGATGCTCAACGTCGCTCCTCATCAGGGAAATACAAATCAAAACCACACTCAGATATCACCTCACGCCAGTCAGAGTGGCCAAAATGAACAAATCAGGAGACTATAGATGGTGGAGAGGATGTGGAGAAACAGGGACCCTCTTGCACTGTTGGTGGGAATGCAAACTGGTGCAGCCACTCTGGAAAACAGTGTGGAGGTTCCTCAGAAAATTAAAAATAGACCTACCCTATGACCCAGCAGTAGCACTGCTAGGAATTTACCCAAGGGATACAGGAGTACTGATTCATAGGGGCACTTGTAGCCCAATGTTTATAGCAGCACTTTCAACAATAGCCAAATTATGGAAAGAGCCTAAATGTCCATCAACTGATGAATGGATAAAGAAATTGTGGTTTATATACACAATGGAGTACTACGTGGCAATGAGAAAGAATGAAATATGACCTTTGTAGCAACGTGGATGGAACTGGAGAGTGTCATGCTAAGTGAAATAAGCCATACAGAGAAAGACAGATACCGTATGTGTTCACTCTTATGTGGATCCTGAGAAACTTAACAGGAACCCATGAGGGAGGGGAAGTGAAAAAAAAAAAGAGGTTAGAGTGGGAGACAGCCAAAGCATAAGAGACTCTTAAAAACTGAGAATAAACTGAGGGCTGATGGGGGGTGGGAGGATGGGGAGGGTGGGTGATGGGTATTGAGGAGGGCACCTTTTGGGATGAGCACTGGGTGTTGTATGGAAACCAATTTGACAATAAATTTCATATATTTAAAAAAAAAGATAACATAATTAAGGGGTCTACCCCCCTAACAATTGTAACATTTATGCTCCAAATGTGAGAGCACCCAAATACATATCAATTAATCACAAACATAAACTCATTGGTAATAATACCATAATAGTAGGAGAGTTCAACACCTCACTTACAGCAATGGACAGATCATCTACTCAGAAAATCAACAAGGAAACAATGGCTTTGAATGACACACTGGACCAGATGGACTTAACAGATACATTCAGAACATTTCATCCTAAAGCAGCGGAATATACATTCTTCTCCAGTGCACATGGAATGTTTTCCAGAATAGACCACATACTGGGACACAAATCAGCCCTCAACAAGTACAAAAAGATCAAGGTCATACCGTTCATATTTTCAGACCACAACACTATGAAACTCGAAATCAACCACAAGAAAAAATTTGGAAAGGTAACAAATACTTGGAGACTGAAGAATATCCTACTAAAGAATGAATGGGCTAAGCAAGAAGTTAAGGAGGACATTAAAAAGTACATGAAAGCCAATGAAAATGATAACACCACAACCCAAAACCTCTGGGACGCAGCAAAGGCAGTCATAAGAGGAAAGTATATAGCAATCCAGGCCTTCCTAAAGAAGGAAGAAAGGTCTCAGATACACAACCTAACTCACACCTTAAAGAACTGGAAAAAGAACAGCAAATAAAACCCAAAACCAGCAGAAGACAGGAAATAATCAAGATTAGAGCAGAAATTAATGCTATGTAAACCAAGAAAACAGTAGAACAGATCAATGAAACCAGAAGCTGGTTCTTTGAACGAATTAACAAAACTGATAAACTGCTAGCCAGTTTGATCAAAAAGAAAAAGTAAAGGACCCAAATAAATAAAATCAAGAATAAAAGAGGAGAGATCACAATCAACACAGCAGAAATAAAAACAATAATAAGAGAATATTATGAGCAATTATACACCAATAAAATGGGCAATCTGGAAGAAATGGACAAATTCCTAGAAACATATACCCTACCAAAACTGAAACAGGAACAAATAGAAAATTTGAACAGACCCATAACAAGTAAAGAAATCAAATTAGTAATCAAAAATCTCCCAAAAATCAAGAGTCCAGGGTCAAATGACTTCCCAGGGGAATTCTACCAAACATTTAAGGAAGAGTTAACACCTATTTTCTTGAAGCTGTTCCAAAAAATAGAAATGGAAGGAAAACTTCCAAACTCTTTTTATGAAGCCAGCATTGCCTTGATTCCAAAGCCAGACAAAGACCCCACTAAAAAGGAGAACTATAGACCAATTTCCCTGATGAACATGGATGCAAAAATCCTCAACAAGATATTAGCCAACCGGATCCAACAATATGTTAAAAAAAATTATTCACCACGACCAAGGGGGATTTATACCTGGGATGCAGGGCTGGTTCAATATCCAAAAAACAATCACTGTGATTCATCACATCAATAAAATAAAGGACAAGAACCTGGGGCACCTGGTTGGCTCAATTGGGTAAGTGTCTGACTTTGGCTCAGGTCATGATCTCATAGTTCATGAGTTCAAGCCCCATGTCGAGCTCTGTACTGACAGCTCAAAGCCTGTAGCCTGCTTCGGATTCTGTGACTCCCTCTCTCTCTGCCCCTTCCCCACTCGTACTCTGTCTCTCTCTGTCTCAAAAATAAACAAAACATCTAAAAAAAAGAAGAAAGAAAGAAAGGACAAGAACCGTATGATCCTCTCAATAGATGTAGAGAAAGCATTTGACAAAATACAGCATCCTTTCTTTAAAAAAAAAAACCCTCGGGGCACCTGGGTGGCTCAGTCGGTTAAGCATCTGACTTCAGCTCGGGTCATGATCTTATGGTCTGTGAGTTCGAGCCCCATGTTGGGCTCTGTGCTGACAACTCAGAGCCTGGAACCTGTTTCAGATTCTGTGTCTCTCTCTCTCTCTCTCTGACCCTCTCCCGTTCATGCTCTGTCTCTCTCTGTCTCAAAAATAAATAAATGTTCAAAAAAATTTAAAAAAAACCCTCAAGAAATTAGGGATAGGAGGATCATACATCGAGATCATAAACGAAATACCCAACACTAATATCATCCTCAATGGGGAACAACTGAGAGCTTTCCCCCTAAGGTCAGGAACAAGACAGGTACGTCCACTCTCACCACCATTATTCAAAATAGTATTGGAAGTCCTAGCCTCATCAATCAGACAACACAAAGAAATAAATGGCATCCAAATAGGCCAGGAGGAGGTCAAACTTCACTCTTTGCAGATGACATGATACTCTATATGGAAACCCAAAAGATTCCACCAAAAAGCTGCTAGAACTGATTCATGAATTCAGCAAAGTTGCAGGATATAAAATCAATGCACAGAAATCAGTTGCATTCCTATACACCAACAACGAAGCAACAGAAAGAGAAATCAAGGAATCGATCCCATTTACAATTGCACCAAAATCCATAAAATACCTAGGAATAAATCTAACCAAAGAGGTGAAAAATCTATACCCCGAAAACAATAGAAAGCTAAGAAAGGAATTGAAGAAGACACCAACAAATGGAAAAATATTCCATCCTCCTGGGTAGGAAGAACAAATATTGTTAAAATGTCAATACTACCCAAAGCAATCTACATATTCACAGCAACACCTATCAAAATAACACCAGCATTCTTCACAGAGCCAGATGAAACAATCCTAAAATTTGTATGGAACCAGAAAAGACCCCAAATAGCCAAAGCAATCTTGAAAAAGAAAACCAAAGCAAGAGGCATCACAATCCTGGATTTCAAGCTGTATTACAAAGCTGTAATCATCAAGACAGTATGGTACTGGCACAAGAACAGACACTCAAATCAATGGAACACAACAGAGAACCCAGAAATGGACCCCAAAACATATGGCCAACTAATCTTTGACAAAGCAGGAAAGAATATCCAATGGAATAAAGACAGTCTCTTCAGCAAGTGGTGCTGGGAAAACTGGACAGCGATATGCAGAAGAATGAACCTGGACCACTTTCTTACACCATACACAAAAACTCAAAATGGATGAAAGACCCAAATATAAGACAGGAAGCCATCAAAATTCTCGAGGAGAAAGCAGGCAAAAACCTCTTTGACCTTGACTGCAGCAACTTCTTACTCAATATGTCCCCAGAGGCAAGGGAAACAAAAGCAAAAATGAACTACTGGGACCTCATCAAAATAAAAATCTTCTGCACAGTCAAGGAAACAATCAGCAAAACTAAAAGGCAACTGACAGAATGGGAGAAGATATTTGCAAATGACATATCGGATAAAGGGTTAGTATCCAAAATCTATAAAGAACTTATCAAATTCAACATCCAAAAAACAAATAATCCAGTGAAGAAATGGGCAAAAGACATGAATAGACACTTCTCCAAAGAAGACATCCAAATGGCCAACCAACACATGAAAAAATGCTCAGCATCACTCATCATCAGGGAAATACAAATCAAAATCACAATGAGATACCACCTCACACCTGTCAGAATGGCTAACGTTAACAACTCAGGCAACAACAGATGTTGGCGAGGATGCGGAGAAAGAGGTTATCTTTTGCATTATTGGTGGGAATGCAAGCTGGTACAGCCTCTCTGGGAAACAGTATGGAGGTTCCTCAAAAAACTAAAAATAGAACTACCCTACGACCCAGGAATTGCACTACTAGGTATTTATCCAAGGGATACAGGTATGCTGTTTCGAAGGGACACATGCACCCCCATGTTTATAGCAGCACTATCAACAATAGCCAAAGTATGGAAAGAGCCCAAATGTCCATCAATGGATGAATGGATAAAGAAGATGTGGTATATATATATATATACAATGGAGTATCACTCAACAATCAAAAGGAATGAAATCTTGCCATTTTCAACTACATGGACAGAACTGGAGGGTATTATGCTAAGTGAAATTAGTCAGAGAAAGACAAATATCATATGACTTCACTCATATGAGCATTTTAAGAGACAAAACAGATGAAAATAAGGGAAGGGAAACAAAAATAATTTTAAAAAATGGGGAGGGGGACAAAACAGAAGAGACTCTTAAATATGGAGAACAAACTGAGGGTTACTGGAGGGGTTGTGGGATGGGGGATGGGCTAAATGGGTAAGGGGCACTAAGGAATCACTCCTGAAACCATGGTTGCACTATATGCTAACAAATTTGGATGTAAAGCAAAAAACCAAAACACAACAACAACAACAACAACAAACAAACAAAGTAATACCCCAAACGGAGTTCTCCATAAAGAAGTTACTTCAGATTGTGAAAATAGCAAATACCCCCTGAAGATTTGCAAAGGCAAATGGTAAATGTAAATCATAAGGTTATTTAAGAAATACAGATCATGTTTTTCTCTCTAAACTCTCTTGTGGAAACTGAAGATGTATGAGCACAATTTGGGCTTCTGGGATTTTAGAGTTGATGCAGAAACACAAGGACAGCGGCACCTGGGTAGCTCAGCCAGTTGAGTGTCCAACTTTGATTTCAGCTCAGGTCATGATCTCAGGGTCGTGGGATCGAGCCTCTTGTTGGGCTTCACATTAGTATGGAGTCTGCTCAAGATTCTCTCTCCCTATGCCTCTCCCCCACTCACACTCTCTCTCAAAAAAACAAAAACAAAAACAAAAACAAAAACAAAACAAAAAAACAAAAAACGAGGGCAGTTGCCTTTTTGTGCTTAGCAAACTTTAATAAAATTAAGAGCGTTACGAGTTCTAATTTTTTTTATTTTCTGATTTTTTTCTTCAGGATTTGTTAAATACAGAAAAGCGTACTTCAATGTGTCCCCTGACAAACTGCCAAATAACTGGCGATATTCCTTCTGCTGCAGATAGCTGCTGAGTGCTTGGAAGTGTCTCTCGACAATTCTAAACAGGTGCAAACCTGAAGATTTTCTACTTCCACCTTCTGGGACAGTCGTTCCTGATTATAACAAAGCTAGAGAGCAATTTATCAAGAATGGTCCAATGCAGGCAGCGCTCTAGTCTCTATCCAGCAGGTTGAAAATTGTTCCCAAGGTGGAAACAGGTGCCTGTGTCTTCTGGATTTGGTATCCCCTCTTTTTCTCATGAAACTTGAAGTCGGTCCTGACATTATGGCATGACTTAGAAAAGATCCTTTCCAGATATCTCAAAGGCATAAAGGTTTTCTTGTGTTCCAAACCACGGCTCCAAGGCGTGTCCCTGGAAGGAGAACAAGCAATTCCGTAGCCGAGTGTCCCTTGGACCATCCACGGAATGGTCTGCGGGAATGGGGCCTGGAGAATTTCCGGGAGTCCCAGAGATGGCCGCGAGGGGGCGCGCGGCCCCACGAACCCGCGATCCAGCGCGTCTTCCGCTGCTCACCAACCGCCAGCAGAGGGCGTCGCGACTCGCTTCGGGACCAACTGGTGCCCCTCTGGGTGCCAGAAGCGCGGCGTCCTGGGGCCGGGCGATGCGGTGACACTTCCCAGGCGGGTAGCGGGGCGTGGTTGGCTGCAGGTCCCGCTGCGCATGGGGCCACCGCCCAGGCCCCGATTCCCTCCCGGGCTGCGCAAATGGTGAGTTAGGAGCGGCCTTTTCCTAGTTCCTCCTGACCCCCCAGGGGCGGGGCCTGGCTGGGCTGAGACCTCCGCAGACTGTTCTCTGAAATACTGAGCCCAGGGCCTTCCGTTTTCTGGACTTTTCCTTTGGTTGTATTTTTGACTTTCTCAGATAACATTTTAGCTACGCTTATGTCGCACAAACATCCATTTATTGAGGCGTTTTGAAGGCTTGGAGGAATCACATGGTGTACTAATGTTCATATTCAGGATTGTTTCTGGGGAGAGATCCCAACCCAAATTCCGAAGAAGGGAAACATATCTACGATCGGGCAAAATATACCAATATTGGGGCCTTGCAGTTGAATGAGTTGGGGACCCCACCAGTGCCTGGCAAAGCCATGTGGCCTAGTACTTTTTTGGTGGCAATAATGGATTTTACAAACCTTGCAAACTTGCAACCTTGTCCACCTGCCACCATTGTTCCTTATCACATAGCTGGTCACTAGCATTTTTATGTCCATAATATTAATAATTTCATAAGTGATACCATCTCCAAATTTTTCTTTCATTTCAATAAAGTCACTAAATCTATTGCTGTGACAGTATTCGTAATGTGAACATACCCTATAATCTGACTCACTTCTTTAACAAGGATGTTTATTGTGCCATCAAAAATCAGGAAAGTATTTTGCTTCTCTTTTCTCCGTAGTATTTCGCCAAACGTGATTTCTTAGCAGCATTATAAATTTTTGTTGAATTTTATTACGCAAATAACTGGGGGGGGGGGGGGGAAAGAAAGCTATACCAGTGGAGAAGCACATGTGATGGCCAGAGCCTCTAGAAACAGGCCCATTATAAGAGAGAGATTCAATCAAAAGATTACACAATGCCCTGCTCCCCACAATGTAACAGCATACCCCAAGGAATCAGGATAAGTCGGAAAGAGCCACAGGACACAAACTCAGCGGTATTTTATGCGTGCCCAAAGTCACAAGGAGATGACCACAACAAGGACACTGGAGGAATTTGAAGTCTCTGGAAGTTAGAGTGACAGCAAACGTTAAAAACAACTCAAGTCCCCGCCAGATTAATGGAAGTCCTCACACAAAAGGCCTATTTATCTCAGTTCAAATCACCCAATACAGCCTGTCTGGCTTTCAACAAAAAAATTATCAGGGACGCCAAAGGGATGTTTATTCAAGACAAAAGCCTGGGGGCGCCTGGGTGGCTCCATTGGTTGAGCGATGGATTCTTGATATCAGCTCGGGTGGTGATCTCATGGTTGTGGGATTGAGCCCCACGACGTGCTCCACACTGAGCAGAGCCTGCTTGGGATTCTCTCTCTGCCCCTCCTCTGCTTGCTCTCTCTCTCTCTCTCTCTCTTTCTCAAAATAAATAAATAATCTTAAAAAAAAAAAGGGAAAGAGAAAAAAGCCTAAATATCAGTAAGAACAGTGAGCTTTGAGGCATTTTAAATTGCCCTATGCTATCCTCCCCCTGGTTCCACGGTGACTTGAAAGTCGACAGGCTCACAACCAAAGTAGCTGTGAAAACCCACCGGCCTCACAGCCACAGGAGAGGGAAAATGGTTGTGGAGCTCCCCAGAGCCCCGTCTCCAGAGAATTGCCACTCTTCGACCCTAGAAGGGCCCCATTCACAGGGTTTGTCTTCATTTCCCCTGGCTCGGAGCTGACTCAGTGGGAAAAGCCCCTATCCTCAGGGAGGAGCAAGAGGCTAGCCAAAAATCTTAGAAGGGAACTCTAAGCAATGAAGTGTCCATAGGAGGGCCGGAAGGAATTTATGCATCATGGGGCTGAGTAGGGATCCAATAGGAGCCCCAAACCGCCCCCTCCCACCCCACTGGGGTGGCAAGAAGCAAGACACAGCTACGGCTAAGGCACTGATGATAAACCTGGAGATTCCGCAATTCTAAGGGAACGTGCAGAGACCACAACGTGGCACCTCAGCTCCCCTGGGGGCACTCTGCCTACTGACAAGACCCTGCCCATTGTCACCAAGTGGGGTTAGAAGGCAGGCAGGCACGGACCCCCTGTTCCCAGAGAGGGCGATGCCCAAGCTGGACGAGTAGGCACAGATTTTTCTTGGGCTTAAATGCAAATCCGATGCAAACGCTTCAGAGATGGCATCACATATCCTCAAGGAGATACGTCGTGGAGGGGTGTGTGCGCACATGGGTGCGTATGTGAGGTTGTGTTTCATGGGCATGCCGATCCTTTACGTGGACTGATCATTCTTTTCCCTTCCTTCTTCCTCTCTTACCACTCATGCTGCCCAAACCTTTTCTTCGCTGTCTGCCTCACTTCCCCAAGGCACTCTGTGTGGCTGCAAGGGGAATACGCTCACCCGTGAGTACTGACTGGCCCTTTTGACCTGCTAGTCATGCCATCAAGCCAGCCAACGTGAAGAGTCTACATGGCAAGGGCTTCCTTTCCCCCAACATCCATGCTCAGTGGGAGACCTCGTTGCTCATTGTCATGTCCAGGGTTAGACCACAGACATGGCAGACACCAACACAGCACCTGAGCCTGATTCTAGGACTGGGCGGCTCAGCCTGGAACCCACCACAGCGTACCCCCTCCCTCACCCCTTCGGTGCTCACCCAGCACCTCGTCTATCCATATGGCAGTAGACATTGCTCCTGTCCCAGCTCCCCGCTGGGGGCGAGGTCGGCAGGGGGATGGGGGCTGTGCAGAAGTAGACTTCAAGTATGTGTTCCCGGCTTTGAAGTAGGTCCCCACTGCAGTGCTGGAAAGTAACCTGCACTCCTTGTGGGTATGTTGAGATTCCTTGTAAAGCTGCAAATGTCATGTGCTCCTCACTCTTGGTTTTGCTAAGAAAACCTTTTCCTGCTCTCCCCACTCTTTCTCTCTCATCAGGGAGAGGAAGAGGAGTAAAGGGTCCTGCCTCACCCTCCTCCAACCCCCACCCCAGACCTGGGGAGTTCACTTCAGCCGGCCCAGGTCACTCCTCACATAGTCACATCCTGTGGCCCTCACACTGGACTGGCAGAGGAAAGGGCGTTCCAGAATCTTCAACAGGTCATGGAGTAAGAGACACCTGTCTTTTGGCCAGGTGGGGAGGAGCTGCCACGGCCACCTCCCTGTCTGATCCCCACCTCACACCATAGAGCTGGTGTTTCTGGTCCCTTCTGTGCTAAGAGGACAGGAGGGTGGAGGAGGGGACCCGCTGCAGGTGTCAGGCTTCCAGGAGGATGGCCAGGGCTCTTGGGGACAGCTGCCTGCTGTCCCTCATCGGGGGACTGTTTTCTCCTGCCATGGAGAAAGCAGGCCCTTTTGCCCCCAGCTCCTCCAAACTGTGTGAAATGGAAAGTGACTTGTTCCTCACCCATCTTGAAAGCTGAAGGGGAATGCCGGTTGCGTCCTCTCTTTGCAATCTGGCCACACACACCCCTTCCCAGCTGTAGGAAGTGAAAGGTGGGTGAAGAAACAGGACAAAGTCTCGTTTATCTGTGTCTTTAGATGAGTCTTATGCTCTCACAGAGAGAAGCTGCTGCCAGTTATATAGTATTTTCAGTTGTTCTTATATAAGGAAAAAAAGAAATTTTAAACTAATTGTGCCTTGGAGTAGGTGTGGATGTGTAGATGCGGGCCACCTCTGTTGATCTCTCTCTCTGCACCCCTGGTCACCTTTGAGAAGCCAAAGACGGCCCTCAGGAAGAGTCAAAGCTCACCTCTTTTGTTCTCTGAGCCTACAGTCTGGGCTACCCTAAACTCCTATCCTGAACACAGCATAGACGGAAGACAGCACTCAGCTGTTAGAAGAAATACATATATTAAGAAACCGTAAAATATTTTGCTCATGGGAAAGAGACCATCCTCTTCAAAGGATGCTAATATCAAGGCTATTTGATTTTTGACCAAGTACGTGCAAATGCTGCTTCTAGAGATATTTCTATGCACAGGAAATAAGGAAGAATTTCCACCTAACTTGCTGGAAAAACCACCGCCCAAAGTGAAGCCTGGCCCAGTTGGGGAAAGTGGCCTGGGTCCGAGCTTGTGGCTCAGTGCAGAAGCCCCCTGAGGACTGTAGAAGTAGACTAAACCTGACTCAGTCTGACGGAGCATCGAATCTGATTTTTGTGGCGGCCTCTCTCATGGTTTCCGATGCCTCTGCTCAAGGATGTTCTGGCCTCAGAGACCGCTTGACGGTTGCATAAGGCTGCGCGCATCCCTCTCCTTCGGTCTTCGGGTCTTCTCCTTCGGGTAGGAGGGAGCCTTGTAGATAACAGGAATTAGGAATTCCAGTCTCAAAGCTCTTCCTAGACCTGGATTTCCTCCTTGTGCTGCCTTTCCTTGCATATTGGAAATCTCCACTTTCATCCATCTTGTTTCCCTAGGGTCAGCTCCAAGGTCAGCACGCGCCCCAAGGTCCAGGATTCCCCAGGGTCCATAACGTCCACGTTGTCTTCATCTGGGCTTGTACTTAGCGCAGTAGCTGGTACTGCCACGGGTTTTTGCAGTAGGCCTTCTTGTCCCTTGCCTTTTTTTTTTTTTTTTTAAACTGGGACTAAAGCCACTGAAAATAGCTTATTATCTTTTTACTCAGGTTCATTTGGAAGGAACCTGTGTGCTCTATGGCAGGACTGGCAGAATCCTGCAAACAAGGATCTTACTGGCCTGGGCAGGGTGGCTCTTTCTTATGACATGGGTGCCCCATAGTCCATTCTGCCTCCCAACGTGTGTGCTCTCCTTCATCAAGGCACATAGCATCCTCTCTCTCAGCTCTTGGGGCCATATCCTTTTTCTGGCTCTTTCTGGCAGCCTAAAGCTTAGTGTGTGCCCACTGATGCTGGCTGCTTTCTCTGGCTACCCCGTTGGCAACAAGCATCTGGGAAGCTGCAGGTCCTGATTGGCCTTGCTCTGGGGATGAGACTCAGAGACAGTGGGAGCCAGGCCATTCTGAGGTTAGGGGCAATGCAATCAGACCGGCCTGGGGCGAGGGCTGGGATTCTGCGCCTGATGGGAGATTAATGTAAGCGAGAAGCTGCTCTTTAAAGCATGGTTTCCCCAGATCTTACAAGCCACATGGTTACTGGGGTGGCTTGCTTATTGAAGTCCCTAAGTCACGTAGATCTCATCTACCTTATGGCAGTTTTCCGGGCACAGTCTCCCAAAGTCTCCCAGTCGTTCTTAAGGAGCATGGTGCTGTTTGAATTTGACTATTTCTTTGATCTTCTTGACCCCCAAAATTCCTAAATTCTTTGATAATTTTTTTTTTTTTTTCGTAAAGAGGAAACTCAGATATTCATGACATGTGGCTGAACCAGACTTGGTAAACTCACATTCTTTGAGGTTGGGGACATGCTTTGGTCCCTTGAGCCTTATGTATACTCAGAATGTCTATTTCTTTTTTCTTTTCTTTTTTTTTTTTTCTTACCTTCCATGATTGCTGACTCTTGAAATGCCTCTTGATTATGGTTAAGGAGTATTGGGGTTTTTTTCTTGCTATTTTTTTCCAGGACACATGACCATGGATATGCTATAAAGCCATGTCCACTAACTTCTTCCTGATGTGAAAACTGAGCTTAGAAGACATGTTTTCCTCTTTTGGTGAGGCTGACATTCGCAGACTTCAGCATTCCAATTCCTGACAAGTTTGGGAAAGAAGAGGAAAGCCAGGAGAGCTTGTCTGGAGTTGATCTCCATGGGATAGTCTTCGGTTGGATTGGAATTGACTGGTGATAGTGGTGTAGAGAGAATTGGTGGTGATGTATGACTGGTCAATGAATTACTGTGTGCAGAGTGAAGAATTAACCTTGTCCAAAGGAAGGTTTGGCTCATGCCCCCAATTCGTAGTATGTAACCTCTAAACCTGTGGAATTTCCTGCTTGATATGTTTACCTAGGGCCTTGGGCCATGTCAAATAGTCTACACTAACAAAGTGATTTACGTTGGGGGCCTTGGGCGATGTGGTATCAGCTTGACTCCAGGAGGAGCTAGAGACAGAAGTCAGCCTTGCTGGTGATCACCTATGTTCACATGACTGATCTCTAATAAAATCCCTGGACACCAAGGCTTAGGTGGGCTTCCCTAGTTGGCGGTACTCCATGCATATTGCCATGCGTTGGTGCTGGGAGGATACACCACCCACACGATCCCATTGGGAGAGGATAACTAGAACCTCATATCTGGAACTCTCCTGGACCATGCCCTATGCACCTCTTCCCTTTGCTGATTTTAGTCTGTATCCTTTCACTGTAATAAACCATAATGTGAGTATAACAGCTTTTCTGAGTTCTGTAAGTCCTAATTAATTACAAAACCTGAAGCTGGTCTTGGGAACCCCAAAATTTAGTAGGTATGTGGAGTGGGATTCATTAAAACAACCCTGGCTCAGTGACACATAGCAAAAGCATGATTTGGGTACATGACGGGGCAGGATTTGATGAATCTTTGGTTTCTGAATGACCAGTGGGTCACCTATGGTATGAAATTACAGCTGCACTGCTATCAGTTACTGGAGATAAAAATTACCAGTGTAATTTAGAAACAATAGATCCAACTCCCATGCAGTTAGCTCACTGGATACATAAGGAAATGCAAAATGAGATACAAGCTAAATATACAATCCCTTGGCTATTGCTATAGCTAAGATGAAAATAAAGAAGAGTTTGGGGCAGATTCTAATGCTGGGCCAAGCATGGGCTTTGACTGATTAAAAAGCTCTAACTTCTAGCATCAGAGCTGCTACCAAAGGGAAAAGTTATGGTGAAACAACAGATGGCTATAGAAATTAGAGTGAGTGACAAGAGAGAGCTAAGGGAATCATTTGAGCAGAATGGAAATCTTTGAAGAGTCATCAAGAAATGAATAACATTTCTGGTGGGCATGTAAAATGGTACAGCCACTGTGGAAACAGTTTGGCTGTTTCTCAAAATGTTAATCATAGAATTACCATATAATCCAGCAGGCCCATCCCTACATATGTACCAAAGAGAAGCGAGAACAAATATCAGCACAGAGACTTGTATATATGTGTTTACGGCAGCATGATTCATAATGGCCAAAAGGTGGAAACAACCGAAATGTCCATCAGTGGATGAATGGATATACAAATTGTGGTATATCCATTCAGTGGAATACTATTCAGCCATAAAGAGATGAAGTACTGATGCACACTACAACTATGAACCTCAAAAACATTATGCTACATGGAAGAGGCCAGACACAAAAGTTCATACATGATTCCTTTATATAATCTATTCAGAATCAGTAAATCCATAGAGAAGGAGAGATTAGAGTTTACCAGGGGATGGGGGAATAGAGGGATGAAGAGTGACTATCTAATGGATACCCGGTATTTTTATGAGGTGATGAAATATCTAAACTAGAAAGAGCTGATAGTTTCACAATATAAATACAATATAAAAAGTTTCACAAGCAAAATACCACTGAATTGTACACTTGAGTTGTATGCTATGTGAATTTCAACCCTGATAAAAGATTTTTTTTAAGGGGTGAATAAAGGGGTCATTGGTGGGGTCAAAACAAAAGTCTTAATGCAGCATATTGGAAGGAAGCCCTACTGGTCCCCCAACATTAAAGGGCCCTAAATAAATCTCTATTTTCCCCAGTTTGGAAGAATTTTAAAAGCCATAAGGCAAAGATGACAAGGAAATGCCTGACCTAAAATAGCTTGGGGCAATGATTCTACAAACTAATCAAGATAAGGATTGACAAAGAGCCAAGGTCCCTTGGCCCAGTCCCTGACTTGAAATCCAAAGCCATATGCACTTGTGTGGGTAAAAGGGCCAAGGAGTGGAGAAGAAGCTTCTGAGACTCATCGGCATAGGAACCCAATGCACTGATTCCAAATCTGTTGAAGTCTTAGTGGTGGGTTTAGATCAGATTGGGAAGATAGGGGGATGCAGTAACTGATGGGATTAAGGTGAAACTTTAGATTGACATGGAATTTTTATTTATTTATTTATTTGTTTATTTATTTTTATTTTTATTTATTTTAATTTTTTTATATTTATTTTTGAGAGACAGAGTGAGACAAAGTGAGAGTGGGGGAGGGGCAGAGAGAGAGAGGGAGACACAGGATCGGAAGCAGGCTCCAGGCTTTGAGCTGTCAGCACAGAGCCCCACGCGGGGCTTGAACCCACAAACCACGAGATCATGACCTGAGCCGAAGTCGGATGCTCAACTGACTGAGCCACCCAGGTGCCCCTGAAATGGAATTTTTAAAAAAGGGAGTTTGGGTTTTCTACATGAGATATCTCGAGAAAATCAGTACATGTGTTGCACATATTATGTTGTTAATAATGTATTTTAGATTAATATTTAATGGGTTTTAGTATATGTGCCTAGGAAAATGCATGTATTCTATAGAAAAAGTTATAAACCTTGAATCTCATCTTTGTATCACCATGCAGTTATGATCAATATTTAACAGAATGTTGCCCATAAAGTCTTTTGTATCAAGAATAAAGCTTCTAGAATAATAAAAACATTAAAATTTTTTTAAAAAAAGGATACCTGGTGGACAAAAAGTTTATCCCTTGATAGTGACATGTTAGAAACTGGAGTTCTGGTACTAAAAATTTTCCATAGAGTAGACTTGTGTGGGCCACAGACTGGGACTGATGGCAAAAGCCTATGAGTACCACCCAGCAGCAACCACTGAGATCTGGAACCAGAAAATTTCTGGATACTGTGGTACAATGTAAACCATTTGAGAGACAATTACTTGCTTGCTTAATTGAAACTTCCCTATAAAGGACATAAAATAATGGGAACCTGAAACACCCACAAATGTGTTGAGTGATGTTGGAGAAAAACTTTAATGTGGAGGGCAGTAGCCAGAATAAAATGGAAAAGGTTTATGCAGGAACGTGCTACTGGGGCATGCAAGGAAGTACTCATCATATTCACAAGCAGATAACCTCTTTTCCCCTAACACTGACTTTGGAAGCAGCTGAGGAGCTGCTGGATTCCATGACCACATGGGAAATGCCCTATGAATATGTCTCTATTGACTAACAAAGAGTTGCTTGGTTTATAGATGTCAGTTCCAAGTTGAACAAATAGCATCATGGTTGGAGACCAACACTCAGAAGAAAGTAAGAACAAATCAGCTCAGTAGGCTGAATTGCATATTGTTTACCCTGTGTTTGGGTCTTTACCAACTCATGGATGGTAGCTAATGGCCTATCCATGTGGCTAGGCAGATGAGCAGTGGAAAATTAGACAAGTAAAAAAAAAAATGCCAGTATGGGGCAGAGTCCTAGGGAAATCACTATGGGAATTTAAGAAGTGCATAAAAGTAAGATTTGTCAATACCCATCAGAAGAACCCTCTTTCAGGACTGTAAGGTGAATGGAACTGGCAAGTCAATATTCTGGTGCACTCAGTTGAGTTGGCCATCAGGACGGTACTGCAGCAATGCAGAGATGGGCTGACTGTTGACATATTTCTTTTGCACCCTGTGATGCACAAAATGCCAAAAGTGCTGCCTATTAGCAAGAGAGAGACTTCAGAAAGCTATAGGGTAGATTTCTCAGGAGGAAGGCTCCATTCATAGCTGGCAAGTCAAATTCATGCTGGTAGCCCTGGAGACTACAAAAGCATCCTGACAAGAGTAGACACTAGACTAAGCTTCACATACCCAGTAGTAGATGAAAATGCTCAGAGTACTAAAAGGGGGCTGGAACAGAAAAGACTGTACAAATTTGGACTGCTAAGTTATATTTCTTCAGTTCAAGGAACACATTGTACAGCCAATAGTGCCCATAATTGGCAAAGAGATATCAAATGGACATGTTACATATCATACTCCTGGTTTAACAGAGAATTGGAATGGGTCATTGAAACATTCGTTATCTAAAATGGAGATAAAGACATGAAGGGCTGGCTTACATGCCTTCATGAGGATGTGCTTACACTTAATGCATAAGGGGCAAAGGAGGGTCCCACTCAATATATTCCTTTGCTTTTCTGAGGGATCCAAGGTAGAGGAGGTTGGGAAGGACACTAGTACAATCTACCATCTTCAACACATCACTTTAATTTTCCTTTCCCCCTTTTTTCTTTTTCCTAGAAGAGGTATTAGGGAAAGAATAAGCATTAAAGCCAGTATCCTCAGTCCTGCTGTGAAGGCTGCAATTTTCTAGCTGTATAACATGGGGCAAGGGAATCTCTAAACCTGCTTCCAATTTCTGTAACATTAGTATTATAGTAGCAATCTCATAATATAGTTGTGAACGTTATCTTAATAACATATATATTGGACATTCTCGTTAAAGAGCAGACAATTCTTCATGGAGCAGGGAAAGGGTATTCAGATCCAAACTACCTATGCTTGAAGGGACTCCTTTCATCCCTTTCAATCTGGGATTTGAAACCCTCTGTCTCGGGAGCTGTCCGTGGTACTGATCTCACACACCTCTTGGGAAGGCCTGCTCTGTACTCTACTTGTGTCACTCTCCTGGGGTCTGAATGATGCCTCTATCTTAGCCAGAAGCCTTGCCTGCCACTTCTTCCCTGCCCATTCCCTGCCTGCCAGTTCAGCCCTTTTGTGAGCCTTGTGGAATAAAGGTTGACTCAGAGCCATCATAATGAGATAGGAGTTCTCAGCATCCATACTCCCAGCTCTGGAGAGTTAGAATGGGGCACCTTGCTGGGTTTGTCCATGACCTCTCACTGCCAGAGAGAGTGCCAGGCTCTAGCTCTAAACTTCTGCAGAGGAAGCTCACCACTCCCCACAAAGCCTAAGAAGTATTTAGCTCCTGCTAGAGCAGTGGCTCTCAACAGGGGGCAACTTTGTCCCTCAGGGGACACTTGGCAATGTCTAGAGATATTTTTGGTTGCTACAAATAAAAGGTGGGGGCATTTGTTACTGGATTTCTAGAGGACAGAGGCCAGGGATGCTGCTAAACATTCTGAAGTGCATAGGACAGATTTATCTAGCCTACAACCAAGATTTATCTAGCCAATTTGGCCCAAAAATTAATGGCCCGAGGTTGAGAAACCCAGCTCTGAGGTTTGAGAAAATTTGAAGTGGTGGCTAGGACTTTACTGGATAATGAGGTCTAATTCAATGTTCTTTATTCACCAGCCCTTACTTTGGATAAGTCACTGAACTACTCTGAGCCTCATTTTCTACACATAAATGCTTAGGTTCCTCAACTAGAAGGCCTCAAAGCCCCCGCCAGTTCAAACTCAACAAGTTTGAGTCTTGATGTCTTCATCAATACTTGCTGAGTATACCACTAGGAACCAACATTCTATGATACTATGAATATATAATATAAAATATTAAAAGGAAAGGAACAGAATGGGAGAGGGTGAGAACTGATAAAAGGTTAGTACCCAAATATACACAGAAAGTATGCAAAAATAACTGCAGATAAAATACAGGTGGTAGATCCTCACATACTGAGAAAAATGACATCTTCACTAGCAATTGAAGAGATGTAAAATAACTGTGTTACTCTTGCTAATCTTATGAAAAATCAACACAATGTCTTTGGAACTATAATGGAAAAACAATGCACTTAAATATTGCTCTGTCTCCCTCTGAACAAACTTTCAACCTGGCACTACAAAACAGCAGCTACAAAACTGGTTATGCTGTACAATCAAATCATTCCATCACAAAGAGTATACCTGAAGCTTACTTCTGCACCTGTGAAGATTCATGCTAGCCTTTGGACTGGAAGTAAAACATAAGCTCTCTTGCTTTTCGGGCCTTGAGACTCAGACTGGAGCTAGACCTCAGTTCTCCTGGGTCGCCACCTTACCGATTCATAAGCAGATCCTAGGACTTGTCAGTCTCCATAACCATGTGAGCCAGTTCCTTGTAATAAATCTGTTTCTGTGTATAAGAAATTGTATAGGAACCTAACATTCTAAAGTATAGAACAAGGTGCTAGATTATTGTTCCTCCTCCTTCTTCACTAAACAGTAAGACACTGGATTTAAAGAATTAGTTTTAAGAATTAGGAATAAACCCCCTTACCATACCTTCCTCTAGCCTCTTAAATATCTTGACACTACCTTCAGAGTTAATGGGGGCCAAAAGGTGTCGAGATCCCAGAAGAAGACCTATCGTGGATTGTGACATCCACTCCTCAGGAGAAGGTGTAAAGTTGCAGGTATAACTCTTTCCATGTGGAGGTCTCTGCCTGAGGCAGTCAATGTTCCTCATTTATCCCTGTACAAGAAGCTGTTTTATAAAAAGGACCAGAAAGAGGTTGCTTCCAGAAATGGTGTCTTTCAAGTTGATACAATTTGGAGATGGAGGTCTCTACCATACTGGTTTCAGAGATTTGATAAAGACAGACCAACTTAGCTGTGCCAAGGTGGGGAGGGCACACATCATAGGAACATTTTAAATTGTCTCTCTTAAAGCCATATTGGGGGACACCTGGCTGGCTCAGTCCTTTAAGCCTTCAACTCTTGGTTTCGGCTCAGGTCATGATCTCACAGCTTCGTGGGTTCGAGCCCCACGTAGGGCCCTGTACTGGCAGCGTGGAGCCAGCTTGAGATTCTCTCTCTCTCTCTGCCCCTCCCCCACTCGCACTGTGTCTGTATCTCTCAATATAAATAAATGAATAAACTTAAAAAAATCCATATTTGTATGACCCTCTATTGCATTGCTTCTGAGTGTGAGGAATCAGACCTCTTTACTCTGCCTGTAGATCAGACAGGGAGAAACAGTTAACACCCCCAGGAAAAGGTACTCTAGAAGAATGAGCCTAGGAAGTATCCCTCTGTTCCCTAAAGTCTCACTTACTTGAGTCTGGCAGTCAGCCTTTTGCTGTTTCAGAGGACTCTTCAATAGAGAAGTCACAGAAAATCAGGCATAGGAAGTAAATGAAGCAAAGGCAATGAGAAGAAAGGTGAGAACCACCAAACACAAAGGAAAACAGACACTTCAGTGGAGTAAATGGTGACCCAAAAAGACCAGAGGGCAGTAATTATCCCCACTCTTGGCATAAGAGTTGGAGGTACACATGGTTGGGGTCAATACTGCACATTGCAAATCAGAGAAGTTGACTGCCTAAGAAAAAGTGAGTCCTCACTTATTCACCATTCTGTGGTGGACTTTGGAAGGAACTCCATGGAAGGGATTCAGGCTCTGGGAGGGGATAGAGGAGACAACTTCCAGCCCAGACCATCTGTAGCTCTCTGACTTTGCCCCATTGCACAGGGGTCTGTGCCCTTAGATAGCTCTTATGATATTTCTCTCCCCCCTGCCAGGTAAGGCTGGCCAACTTCTTGGTCAGCTGCCAGGTGCCCATTTTGAGAAACTGGGAAGGATTACAAAACTGGGCTTTGAAACACTACCTACAGCAGACTTCCTGTGCACAAGCTGGTGAGGAGCACATAGTCTGTTGGACACTGGGCTGCTACAATTACCAAAATTTTCCAAATGGCCCCAAATGGTATGTGACACTGCAAGTGTGGGCATGTGTGCATACTTTTGTCCACATGTTCATATATACACATGAGTTTACTACACTTATGTATTTACACTTGTAGAGATATCTTAACACATGTCTCTCCATGTACAAATGGAAACTGACCTTGTGCACATAGATCCTCTGAGGTCACAGTGTTGCTCTGCTTCTCAAAGAAAGCCCATGTGTGAGGCGACCCTGTTTATATCTTTGGCCATAGCCAACTGGTTTTTGGTCAAATGACCCCTGGGGCTGTCTTGTAGACAAATCTCCAACGGAGCTCTTCCCAGATTGATGTGGAAGAAGGGGTGGCTGTCTGGGGCTCCAAGAACAAGGCAGAGGCCATCACTGCCTCTGTAAGTCCAGGCCACTAACATTGGTGCCCACCAGGCTCCTAGACAGGGCAGCCAAAATAAGCAGTTACCAAGCACCCAGGCCATGACAGCACTCTTGTGAGCCACAGTGGTGGTCTTTCCCTTTTGTAAAGCCTCCATGCCTTTGCTTCAGGAGTTTTCCTTTCCAGAGTGCCTGTCTATGGTTAGTGTTCATGGCCCAGAGACACTGCCCAGGAAGTCTTCTCTTGTCCCCACCTCCCCTTCTCCCAAGCTGGAATTAGTCACTACTTTCCCAGGACTCCTCTAATTCATTGTTTCTGTGTTGGCGCATTCTAATATGGCCCCGTGAGTACCTGCCTCTCCAGACCACCAACTACGGCATGGGAGACTTGCTATATGTCTTGCACCATCTGCAAGTACCAGGCAGGTAATAAGTCACAGTGTCCCCTTGATCTGAAGTAGTTGCTCAACCTTGGGCAGTTAATGCCCCTATAATTGGGACATGGGGAGTACACACATCCTTCCTCTGATTAAGGTGGGTAATGTTTAATCAGTGCTAAGCTCTGGGATTATAAAGGTATAGAAAACACATTTCCTATCTGTTGGGATCTCATTTCCCAGAGAGAAATATAGAAATTTAAATACAGGGGCACCCGGGTGGCTCAGTCGGTTAAGCGTCCAACTCTTGTTTTTGGCTCAGGTCATGATCTCACAGTTTTGTGAGTTCAAGCCCACATTGGGCTCTGCACTGACAGCATGGAGCCTGCTTGGGATTCTCTCTCTCCCTCTCTCTGTCTGCCCCTCCCCTGCTCATGTGCTATCTCTGTCTCTCTCAATATAAGTAAATAAAAACTTTAAAAATTTTTTAAGAAATTTAAATGCATAGTTTTAATGAAGTTGGGTACAGAGTGAGGGTACAGAAGTCTCACATATTTGGGCCTCATAGTGACAATGCAGGTGCTGTTGCTCACTGTGTGGTCCTTCACCTGGTGTCTGGGACACTGTGTGACTTGGGGAGGGCTAGCCAGGCAGAGCACAGAAGCCACGCCAGCCAGCAAGGCAATGTAGCTTCCTAGTGAGCTGCCCCAATGCACCGGGGCTTGGGGCTTCACTTGTTTGCCAGGATGAAATGCTGGGGGGAGGGGGGCCCCGGGGGGGAACAACTGTTCTCATGGGAGTCAGGAAGGTAGTTCTTAGCCCAGCCCAGCACCCAGCCTGGCACCTGAGGGAGGAAATATCATTCCTATCAAATTTGAGCTCAACTCCCAACTCTTGATCCCCATATTCCCTGGGAATGGTTTTCTCTGGCCTCTGAAATACAAAACGGAAATAGATATCTAGAGGTTATCATAAAAAAAAAAAAGATAACAAGCATTGGTGAGAATGTGGAGAAAAGGGAACTCTTGAGCACTCTTGGTGGGAATGTAAATTGGTGCAACCACTGTGGAAAATAGTATAAATTTCCTCAAAAAAAAAATTAAAATTAGAACAACCATATCATCCAGCAATCCCACTTCTGGGTTATCTATCCCACGGATTAAAATCAAAATATTGAAGAGATATTGCACTCCCACATTCATTGAAGCAATATTCATAATAACCAAGATATGGAAATAACCTAAGTGTCCACTGATGGACGAATGAATAAAGAAAATGTGGCACATATACAATCGAATACCACTCGGCCATCACAAAGGAAGAAAATCCTGCCATTGTGACAATACAGGGGAACCTGGAGGACATTATGCTAAATGAAATAAGCCAGCCACAGAAGGACGAATACTATGTGATATCATTTATATGAAGAATCTAAAATAGTCAAACTCATAGAAACCAAGAGTTGAATGGTGGCGGCCAGGGGCTGTGAGGAATGGAAAACAGGGAGGTGTTGGTCAAAGGGTACAAAATTTCAATTATACGAGATGAAGAATTCCTAGAGATCTACTGTCCAGCACAGTGCGGTAATTAACAATACTCTATTGTATACTTTAACATTTGCTAAAAGGGTAGATCTCAGGCTAAATGTTCATATCACAAAAAATAATTAAGAAATTGGGTAGAGAGAGGGGCCCCTGGGTGGCTCAGCTGGTGGAGTGTCTGACTTTGGCTCAGGTCATGATCTCACAGTTTGTGGGTTTGAACCCCACATCGGCTCTGTACTGACAGCTGGGAGCCTGGAGGCTGCTTCAGATTCTGTGTCTCCCTCTCTCTGCCCCTTTCCTGCTCATATTCTGTCTCTCTCTGTCTCAAAAATAAACATTAAAAACTTAATTAAAAAAAAAAGAGGGGCGCCTGGGTGGCGCAGTTGGTTAAGCGTCCGACTTCAGCCAGGTCACGATCTCGCGGTCCGTGAGTTCGAGCCCCGCGTCAGGCTCTGGGCTGATGGCTCGGAGCCTGGAGCCTGTTTCCGATTCTGTGTCTCCCTGTTTCTCTGCCCCTCCCCCGTTCATGCTCTGTCTCTCTCTGTCCCAAAAATAAATAAAAAAACGTTGAAAAAAAATTAAAAAAAAAAAAAAAAGAAACTGGGCAGGAAGAAACTTTTGGAGGTGATGGTATGTTTATGGCACAAATTCCAGTGATGGTTTCACAGGGGTACATGTATCCCCAAACCCATCACCTTGCCTACATTCCATATGGTCAGATTTGCATATGTCAATCATACCTCAATAAAGTGTTTTTTTTTGTTGTTGTTGTTGGTTTTTTTTGTTTTTTTTTTTAATTTTTTTTCAACGTTTTTTATTTATTTTTGGGACAGAGAGAGACAGAGCATGAACGGGGGAGGGGCAGCGAGAGAGGGAGACACAGAATCGGAAACAGGCTCCAGGCTCCGAGCCATCAGCCCAGAGCCTGACGCGGGGCTCGAACTCACGGACCGCGAGATCGTGACCTGGCTGAAGTCGGACGCTTAACCGACTGCGCCACCCAGGCGCCCTATTTATTTTTTCAACATTTTTTTTTTAAGAAAAAGCACATTGCTTCACTAAGTGGCTGTCAAATCTCAAATATTTCTACATTATCTTGCCATGAAATCTATTTTTTCCAATAAGAAAACTACCAGAATTTCATTCTTCCGTAAGAACTATTGTCAAAGTGATTCTTTCTACAACCGTCCAAAGTAATTTCTCTCCTTTACTCAGAGACCTTTCCTACAGGAATTGTAACTGTTTTCTTTTTTGTGAATCTGATGAAAACCAGGGATTCTCTCTAAAGAAATGACCCTGAATGTGTGATATAATGTTTCACATACAATTTCTGTGGCTATTTGACAGATGTCCCTGGATCCAGGTTTTTTAAGTGTAGAAAAGGAGCATTTGAGGGGCCCCTGGGTGGCTCAGTTAAGCATCTGACTCGATTTCTGCTTGACTCACAATCTCATGGTTCCTGAGTTTGAGCCCTGGGTCAGGCTCTGTACTGACAGCACGGAACCTGCTTTGGATTCTCTTTCTCTCTGTGTCCCCTCCTCCACTCTCCTCTCTCTCTCTCTCTCTCTCTCTCTCTCTCTCTCTCTCTCTCTCAATAAATAAATAAACTTAAAAACAAATAAAAGCAATATTTGAGCTCTAAAGCTTCTCAGAAGCCGAGGTGATGATTCTTTCTTACACTGATCAAGCCAGTCTGGACGGTGACAATATCCCCCTCTGCTTCTCAAGTGTGCTGCTCCAACTCCAGGGAATATTCGGCTCAGACCTGCCAAAGTTGACTGTCCCAGCAGAGGCCATGCCTTCAGATATCTCTTCCCTTACCCTCTTTGCTCCTCTAACATCCTGGGCTGGTCTTAATTCATTGCACCGGTGTGGGGTAGATGCAACAGAGAAGCAGGTGGGCAGATGGAAGCCATCTAGTGGTAAATCAGGGCTGGGGGTCCGCTCAAGTCTGCTGCTGGGTCCTTGGCAAGACTGATCCTCGATCCCTGGCCAGCACTCCCCCCTCCTTCTGCTGCACTCCTGCCCTGGGCCCACCTCTAGGTCACACTTGAGGAAAATGCCTCCTTAGAGAGAACCCAGCTTGACTGGGGTCTCCCAGCAAATTCGAGAAGCTCAGAGAAGGGTCATAGTGCAAGTGGTAGGAATTCATACTGCTTTCTTTCACACATGGTGGTAGGTCATTCTGTATAATCCCTAAATGGTACAGGAATGGAGAATGGGCGTCTCTCAACCTTCTCAAAGTACAGACGTAGGGTATGGCCCCCACTGTGGTATCCTTGGGAGATTCAGATCTCATGCGAGATCAGTGTCTGAAAGGTAAGAAGCTTAGGAGACTATTCCCAATAGATCAGAATGCAGAATGCAGGCCCAGTACTGGGCCATGTCCTTTGTTGCAACACTTCCACTCCATTCACATTTCCTACGCAGTCTGTGAAATGGGTATAATTACCCTGACTCATGACACATTCACTGGGTTTTTTTTCAGCATGAGAATAACGAAATTCCTATGGACTACTCTGCCCTAGGGTGAAACTGGGCAAGCTTCGTTTGTAGGCCTAGTCTTGTTAGATGCAAGATACATTGGCAATGACTTTCTGTACTCCTCTTTCAGAGAGCAAAGAATAGATTAAAGCTTATCTGCAAGGCTTGCACAAGAAGGAGCCTCGTGGCTAAAATGCCAGAGAACTCGTGGTTATCTAGAATTTCCTATCAGATTATTTCACGTCAGGGCTCTCTTCAAATGTTTGGTTTTTTTTTCTTAAGAAATGGGTCACAGGTGTGTATAATCTGCCTTTTCTTAATAAAGCTTTGATAACATCTGCTTGGGTATCCAAACTCCTTTGTAAAGTTCCGCAATCGTTTCCCCTGGGCACCGTAAGATAACACCTTTCCCTGTGTAACCTGGAAGCCCAACAGGACTGGAGGGCACTCCACTCCAGGTGGTACCTCTAACCCACCATCTGGCTCGTCTGGTCTGCGCCAAAGCCCCTCTGCCCTTGGGGAGATGAGAAATCACCTACCTCTCTCAGGAAGTCTGTGTCTGGGCCAAGCTGCGGTTCTTTGAGGAAGGTCTTCTGAAGTGGGAGTGGAGCGAGGCAAGGACAGGGGTAATCAGTTACCTTGCTCTCAAGACATTTCCCCGAGGGCTGATCAAAATGAACACTAGCGCCACCCAGTGGCCAATCCCCATTAAAACAGCCTCTCTTTGGAATGCTGGGTGGCTCCGTGGGTTAAGCATCGGACTTAGGCACAGGGCGTGATCTCCCGGTTCATGAGTTGGAGCCCCGCGTCGGGCTCTCTGCTGTCAGCCCAGAGACCGCTTCGGATCCTCTGTCCTACCCCTATGCTCCTCCCCCGCTGGTTTTCTCTCCCTGTCTCTTTCTCAAATAAATAAAACAGCCTCTCTTTTCTGGAGCCACAATTGTCTGTCTAGTAAGGTAGCCTCTAGCTACATGTGACTATTAATTACTTGTAACGTGGCTGGACAGGAATCAAACCCAGGCAGAGAACAGGGCCCAGGGCAGAATGGGGCCCAGAGATGCAGCATTCTCTTCTGCACGCTGCGCCTCTTGACGTCCTGCAGAGGAACTGAGCTGGAACCAGTGAGCCAGAGTGCAGCCTCAGCTCTTCCCTGCTCTCTAGGGGTCCTTGGAGAAAGCACTACCCTTGCTGGCATCTGTTTTTTTTCTTCTATCAAATGGAAAGTATTAAACAAGATGACCCCAGGACGCTGTCGGGCCAAAAGCGTCCCATAACCTCTGTTGTTTCTCCTGTCCTCTCCGTTCTAAGTGAAGGCGGAAGCTGGAGGGAAGGGCCTGATCTCCCCGCTCGTCAGAGGTTCCCACCATTTCCTAGCAGCTCAGGGGCCTCGAGGGGACAACAGAGACACATAGTCGGCATCTCAGCTCTTCACACAGCCACTGTCACACAGCCCTGAGAGGAAGACCAGTCAGGGGGCGATGGTTCTCCCCATTTTGCAGAGGAGAAAACGGAGACACCGTCGGACTCAGCCAGAGTCAGACGCGGACGCACAGGATGTTAGTGCCGGGAAAGATGTCAGAGATGAAAGGGAGATAATCCCCGCCGTTACTTTACTGATAAGGAACCAAGATGGTGGGCCAGGCAGTAGCTCTGATGGTGACAACAAGGGGCCCCTCAGGTTCCAAGACTCCTGGACCTCTATTCTTCCCTTTAAACTGTGCCTCCGCTTCCTCATCTATAAACTCCGACAGTGGTGCCCCCACCTCACGCGGTGAGCACTTCGCACTTAGAGGAAAGTTCCCAACAGGTACAGCTCTTATATGACGCTGCCTGCACTCGCCGTTCATCTCCATTCAAAATGTATCCATGACGTCTGTGGCTAGAACTACCCTAAACAGACTTTTCAATAAACATTCACCCTTTGTCATCTGCAGTGGTGGGCTGAGAACGATCAGTGAGAGAGTTGACAAGACAGCGTGCAGAGGGTGTGGAGGGGGCTGCGATTTGGGGAATGATTCTCTTGCAGGTGTAGAGGAATAAAGAGCCTGACAGTCCCCTCCACCCACCCACCCTGCCTGCCCTGCAGAGATGAATGCAATGGAGAGGGACACCCGGGGCCAGCTGGCAGCTCACAAAGAGTTATTGTCCCTGTGCATCTGACCTTGCCCGAAGTCCCTGGAAACGGGGCAGCTGAGTCCTCGTGGCCGTAAGTGCCATCATCAGAGCACAAAACAATCTCTGCGTGTGTTCCCGCCTCTCTCCACGTGACGCTATCTCACATTGCACAGCGCTTTACAGTTTATCAAGGTCAGACTCAGGCAGATCGTATCCTTGCTCATCCCCGTGCAGGGTGCGGAGAATGTCTGTCTTCACCAGGCCTACGAGCTAGAAAGCAAGACACAGAGATGGTTGCGCAACTTCTTATAAGGTCACCCCGCCGGGACACGGCTCGGACAAGGCCTGAACTGCCGTCTGACTTCCCGCTGAGTGCTGTCCAAGCCTCTGCGCCAAAGGACTGCACTGACCAAGGGCTGCTAGCGCCTTCCATCAATCTGCTCAAACCATAAATGCGCTGAGACGCTGCATACAGTTCTTCCTGTGTTCTGTTTTTTCTATGCGTACTCTGAACCCTGAAGGTACTGCCTAGTGTTGGGACAGAGCCCCTCAACATACCCGGTGAGGGGAACACAAAACATTTGAAATCCCCGGGACCCTAGGATGAAGACATGCCCTTTTAAGCAGCCATATTTCTGGGGGGACATTTTTTTTTCTAACAATTACAAAGGATCTCTGGCTATGAAAGAAAACAGCCTGGCACACCAATTCCACTCCTAGGTATTTAGCCAAGGAAAATGAAAGCATATGTCCACAAAATTACTTGCCCGTGAGAGTTCACGTACAACCCAAATACGGATTGACAGGAAATAATATATCCACACAGTTGCATATATGCTACTCGGCCATACAAAGAATGAACTACAAACAACGACAGGGATGAATCTCAGATGCCTTAGATTTACCAAAAGGAGACAGACACAAGAATATTCACTACATGATTCTATTTAGATGACGTTCTAGAACAGACAAGATAAATTATAGTGGTAAAACTCAAAACAGTTGTAGAGGGCAAGTGGGGTGGGTGGTGGGAAGAATTCACTAGAAGGTGACACAAGGTAACTGGTTTTTTTTTTAAGTCTTATTTATTAATTTTTGAGAGAGAGCATGGGACTTGAACACGTGAACTGTGAGACCAATACCTGAGCCAAAATCAAGTCAGCTGCTTAACCAACTGAGCCACCCAGGCGCCCTGACACAAGGTAACTTTTTAGGATGATGGAAAAATTTATATCTTGCTTGGAGTAATGGTTTTACAGGTGTATACATTTGTCAAAATTCACTGAAGTGTATACTATGTCTCACTAAGTGAACACGTTAATAATACATTGTTAAGTTTTGCATCATTTTGAAGTCAAAATTGAGGCAGGGTGCCCAGGTGGCTCAGTCAGTTAAGTGTCTGACTTCAGTTCAGGTCATGATTTCACAGCTTGTGAGTTCGAGCCCCGCATCAGTCTTGGTGCTGACAGCTTGGAGCCCGGAACCTGCTTTGGATTCTGTATTTCTCTCTCTCTCTCTCTCTCTCTCTCTCTCTCTCTCTGCCCCTCCCCTCCTCACATGCGCTCTCTCTCTCTCTCTCTCAAAAATAAATAAACATTAAAACAATTTTTTTTATGTCAAAATTGAGGGAAAGGTGAGAGTCACTTTAGGAAAAAGTGTTTATCTCATAACTCTATTCACACACATTTTCTTCAGCATGTATGGTTCTCTACATCAGTGGTTTTATACATATTGATTTTGTGGTCACTTTTGGAACATTTTCAGAAACGATGCTTGGCCTTTTGTTATTCAGTCAACCTAGCATTGAACAAGCACCTAACCGCATGTCTGGAAACATCTAGAGGTAGTGGATTGGGAACACAGAACCAAGCAAGACATAGGCCCATAGGGGGGGGCCTCTGGAATCAGACTGCTTAAGGGTCTGTCCTTTACCAGCTGTGTACCCTGAGCAAGCTACGTGGCCTCTCTAAAAAGATGGGGATGAGCACAACATTCACGCCATTGGTTTTTGTGCTGATTAGAAAAAATAATCCACGTGGAATGGTTAACATAGAATCAGGTACGCAGTAAATGCTCAGTAACTGTTAGATATCACTATTGTTACCGTCATCTTTTATATATGCCAGAAATTCGGGCAGGCCCTGGAAATTCAGGAGAAAACCTCGTGTTTGTATTATGCAGCTCAGGCTGCTATAAAAGAACACCATAGACTGGGTGGCTTGAACAACAGATATCTGTCCTCACAGTTTCAGAGACCGTGGAGTCCAAGATCAAAGTGCCAGCAGATTCCCTTCCTGGGGAAAGCCCCCTTCCCGATTTGCAGATAGCTGCCTTCCCACTGTGTCCTCACAGGGCAGAGAGAGGTCGAGCTCTGGTCTTTCTTTCTTTCATAAGGACACTAATCCCATCGTGGGGCTTCACCCTCATAACCCCATTTAAACCTAGTTATCTCCCAGAGGCCTCGCCTCCCAATGCCATCACGCAGGGAATCAGAGCTTCGACATGTGAATTGCGTGGGTGAAGGAGGGGACACAAACCTTCAGTCTGTAACACATTCTAGTGGGGGAGACAGACAAGCTGACGGATCATTACAATACTATTTACTAACAACTTTGACAAAGAAGACAATTTAGAGATTCTGTGTTGTTGATTATCTTTATTCCTCCATAGAGTCCCTGAGGAGGGAAATGACCTTCATCAGCTTTTAGGGCAATAGACAGCACAGTCTGGAGTCGGGCCTCCTGAGTCTCAGTCCAGCAGGGGATTTACCTCTGAAGGAAGAAGACCTATATCCTTGCTCCTTTGAATTTGCTCGAGCTCCGATTACAGTTTTTTTGTTTTGGGGGGTTTTGTTTGTTTGTTTGTTTGTTTTTTGGAAATGGCGACCTCTCAGTGACTAGAGAGACAGGCTAGGTCGCCCCCCGCCCCTTATCTGGTTCTTGTGCTCAGTCCATTTATACAGACACATGTGTTGACAGCTTTCTGGAAGGTGACAACCTCATCTGCCCCTCTGCAAACCAGGCAGGGGTCTGTGGAGGAGGGTGTCTCAGGGCACAAAGAAACAGGAGAATTTCTCAAGCTGGCTGAGAGTAGGACCCAGATAGACTAGCCCTGGGTCTACTAAAGCGCTTAGTAAATCAGCCCTGACTCCAGCTGAAGGCAGGGAGCCCCCGGGTTTGCTAAGCAAGGGACTGGGGACATGGATCGTCTCTGCAGCATTTGCGTCCCACATTTACCTCCCGGGGGTTTTCTCATGGCCGACGGTGAACACTGCCCATTCCTCTCTCCCTCTTCATCGGAAGTGCCACACTCACGTAGACCTCTATGTGCACACACACACACACACACACACACACACACACACACCATTCCAACACTCAGCCACAGTCCCACGTCACGTGACAGCTCACACAAACCCAGACTCACCACTCATTCTGACTCCCAAGTGCAGAACCCCACATACAGCCTCCAAACACACGTGCACAGTTGCACACGCACCCACCACGCACACGTCCGTTCCTCATATACACACAGGTGGCCCCTCATCCACAATGCTTTGTGGTCGACCTCTCCCCGCCCATCGCTTGTGATTTGTCAGAAGGGGACATTCAGCATGTGTGGGAGAGAGCCCCCTGGACCCCTGTGTACTCAAAGCAAAAAACCTTGCTGACTGATAAACCTCCAGGTGGTTCTTTGTCTGCAGTATCCGAGGCACAAACAGTGCAATGTGTCTGTTGAGCGAACAAATAAAATGTGAGCTGCTCATCTGGTCCTTTGGGTTTGTCTCTGAGTCACTGTGGGGGCTTCCGTTATTTACTGCCAAATGTACACCCATCTTTTGGTTGGCTGAGTTAAGCATTCCTTAATATTAATCCCTTTTTAGGGGCACCTGGCTGGCTCAGTGGGTGAAGCGTCTGACTGGATTTTGGTTCAGATCATGATCTTGTGGTTTCATGAGTTCAAGCCCCACATCAAGCCCTGTGCCAGGAGCGTGAAACCTGCCTGGAATTCTCTGTCTCCCTCTTTTTCTCTCTGCCCCTTCCTCTGCTCCTTGTCTGTCTCTGTCTCTCTCAAAATAAACTTAAATTTTTTTTTAAAAAAAGAAAGAATCCCTTTTTATGTGTTTATATGTGGGGAATATCAACCAAAGGAAGATAGAAATGGCACTAATTGTCCAGCCCCCCCTTCCCCCCAGTCAGCAGGTGCAGAGTGGAGGTCTGGCATGCTGCCTCTTAGAGTGGAGGCTGCTCAGAACAGACATGGTAAGAAGGGGTTCCTCCTGGACCACTGATGGGCTACTGGGATCTCACCTTCCCTCTCCAGAAAGACCTGAAGGGATAGAGCTATGTCTCGAAGACATTTCCTGATGAGTATGTATATAATTTAACCACTGATGCCTCAGACTGTGACCAGACCTCTGACTCTACAGTGTCAGAGTCACCCCCACCTCCATCCCCACCCCCAAGGCAGAAAAACAACTTTTACTCTCCAAGCAGAACCAGTTTGGTCTCCTCCAAAGTCAGAGCCAACGGGTTTGTCTGCCACTGACTCCCTTCCCCACCAGACCCAAGCCATTGGCTCAGCTGTTGCTTGACCTGTTGTGTGAAATTGCCAGCGAGGGGAGTTAGGAGTGATAAAGCGTCAGCAATTCCATCTGTTTCAAATGAATACTTGATTATACTCCCAGAGATAAGGTAAATAAATCCAAATGGTTTTTGCAGGGGGTCCTTCCTCCAGTATCAAGCGATCATTTGATTTATGATCCACTAAGGGCCAAAATACCCACAGTAGCTAAACAAGTGGACATCCCAAGATGTTCCTGTCTGGCTTGTTTTAAGGCTGCTGGGGATGAACATCCGTTTTTTCCTTTCTTACCGGGGGGAGAAAACCAAGAGGAAAATTTCCATACACAAGCTGGAGCCTGCTCTGCCCAAGATTAAGGAATTAGGGAATAATGCGCAGTCGGGATCTAGTTAAGATTTTCAGGGACACGTTCAGGACTCTGCACCCAGCATGGGCCCTCTGTAGGGAAAGAGAGATGGGGTCAGTTCACAGTTTCTTTCCATAAGAACTGGCAGTGCAGGGTCAAGACTCTTGGAAAGCACTTACTTTTCAAAAGTATTTGTGGGGACGCCTGAGTGGCTGGGTCCGTTAAGTGTCCAACTTCGCCTCAGGTCACGATCTCACGGTATGTGAGTTCGAGCCCCTTGTAGGGTTCTGTGCTGACTGCTCAGAGCCTGGAGCCTGCTTCGGATTCTGCCTCATTCTCTCTCTGCCCCTCCCCCACTTGTGCTCTGTCTCTCTCTCTCTCTCTCTCTGCCTCTCTCTCTCTCTGTCTCAAAAAAATTTTAATAAATAAATAAATGATAAAAAGCATTTGTGTTTGTATAGCCACATTCAAAGCAGCATTGTTCACAATAGCCAAGAGGTGGAAACAACCCAAGCGTCCACAGACAGATGAATAGATAAACAAAATGTGGTCTCTACACACAGTGGAATATATTCAGCCTTAAAATGGAAGGAAATCCTCATATATGCTACAACATGGGTAAAGCTGGAGAACATTATGTCAAGTGAAATAAGCCAGTCACAAAAAAGGCACTGTGTGACCCCACTTATATGTCATATTGAGAGTAGTTGAACTCCTAGAAACAGCGAGTAGAATGGTGGTTACCGGAAGCTGAAGGGGGGGGGGGGGGCGGAGAGTGGTGGGGGAGGGAATGGGGAGTTGTTTAACAGAGAGAGTTTCAGTTTTGCAAGGTGCAACGTTCTGGAGATCGGTTGCACAACAGTGTGAATGTGCTTAACCCGTAAATATCGTTAAGTCGGCAAATTTTATGTTATGTCTATCTTACCACAATTTTTTTTTTAAACGTTTATTTATTTTTGAGACAGAGAGAGACAGAGCATGAACGGGGGAGGGTCAGAGAGACAGAGGGAGACACAGAATCAGAAACAGGCTCCAGGCTCCGAGCTGTCAGCACAGAGCCCGACACGGGGCTTGAACTCACGAACCGCAAGATCATGCCCGACACGGGGCTTGAACTCACGAACCGCAAGATCATGACCTGAGCCGAAGTCAGACGCTCAACCGACCGAGCCACCCAGGCGCCCCTACCACAATTTTTTAGAAAAGTATTGTGTATCTGCTGTCAACAGCTGAGCAGGATGTGGACAGCTCTGTCTTTCAGACCTTTGGATCCTGCACGTGCAGGGACAGTCCGAGGGGCTAGCCCTGCGAGCTCCACGCAGCTCCGAGGGGAAGTGCTCGAAGCCCCCCCTCTTCCTGGAGGAGGCAGGCATGCCAGGCCTGGGAGTCTTCTGCAGCTGAGGTGGACAACCCCACGGCGGGTATGGAAGGAGCCTGTCGGGACAACTCAGGTCAGAGTCCCCGTGAAGTCCAGCAGGGGGCCTGTGCCTGAGAGTTCGTGGTGCTGCTCCCCTCCTCGGCCCTGGCCTCGAGAATGAAGGAGTCAGCACAGAACCGCCCTTGCCAATGAGGCCAAAGAAACCAGTCTTCCTTTTCATCCTTCTGTCATCCTGTTGCTTGCTCTGGTTTGGCTGAAGGCCCTTCTAAATTGTGTGTGTGTGTGTGTGTGTGTGTGTGTGTGTGTGTGTATTTATTTTTGAGAGATAGAACGTGAGATGGGGAGGGGCAGAGAGAGAGGGAGACCCAGAATCCGAAGCAGGCTCCAGGCTCTGAGCTGTCAGCACAGAGCCCAACGTGGGGCTCAAAACCACAAACAGCAAGATCATGACCTGAGCTGAAGTCAGACACTTAACCAACTGAGCCACCCAGGCACCCCCGGCTGAAGGCCCTTCTAGACAGGCAGTAAAGTTACAAATGTTGATGTTCCCTATGTTAGGCTGAATAATGGCCCTAAAAAGTATCCAGGTCTTAACTCCTGGCCCCTGTGAATGTTACCTTACCTGGCAAACGAGACTTTCGCACAGTATTAAATCAAGGATCTTGAGATGGGGAGATTATCCTAGATTATCTGGATAGATCCTAAATATAATTGCAAACTATGTCCTCTAGAAGTAAGGAGAAGGAGACTGGACACACAAGAGAGAAGGCAATGTGAGATTTAAAGAGAGATTTGAAGTTGCAATCCTTCGGGATTTGGAGATGGTGGAAGGTTCCCCCAAGGCAAGGAATGCAGGAGCCAGCTCCAGAAGCTGGGAAGGACAAGGAAGGGACTCTTCCCTAGAACTTCCGGAAGGAGTGATACCTTAATTTCATCCCGGTGAATCTGGTTTTCAGGCTTCCGACTCCCAGAACTGTGAGAGAGTAAAATGTGCGTTGTTTTTAAGCCACCAAACTGGGGGTAATTTTTTTAATAGTAGCCATAGGAAACTAATATCCCCTTCATGGTAGGCTGGCCGGCCCATGCTGTCCTTCGTCCTAGCGGGCTTTGGATCAGGAAGGAGATGGATGGGGAGGCCAGAGGCACTTACGTGCACCCTGCATTCCTTGGGGATCTTTACTGGACCGTGGGGGAGCAGAGGCCTGGAATGCAGCGTGGGAAGTTCCCCAGCAGGGAGAAAGAGAGACAGCACAGTCCTGGCTCCCTGAGAACTTGGAAACAGACTACAGGAACCCCCAGGAGCTGCCCTCTTCGTGCTCAACAACCCAGGATGAGCAGAGTCATGTTCCAGAAGAAGCTCAGAGTCCTGGTGGTGACAGAGCCGGTGCAGATAGATATCTCAAGCAGGGAGGAACTTGGGCTCTGACCATCATTCTTAAGAACATCCAGGTCCAGAGCCAAAGTTCACAGCCTCCAAGAAGGGCAAAGCCCCAGGGTTGAAGACAATGCACAGACGCCCACGGGTGACTCCTCCTAGCACATTCCCTCATGTGCCCTGAGAGTCCTTGCAGGGAGAGGCCCGTGCAGGGCCTGGAAACCCCACACCACGACCCGGTCACAGCTGCCCAGTGGCGAGCACTCTCTGTGCATTCGGTGCTAGAGTCGCTCTCTCCAGGGGCTCTTCTGAGTAACTTCATCGCTTGGGTTCCCTGATCATTGCAAATTTTCCCCTCACTTATTTAAAAAAAAATTTTTTAATGTTTATTTATTTTTGAGAGAGAGAGACAGAGCATGAGCAGGGAGGGGCAGAGAGAGAGGGAGACACAGAATCCGAAGCAGGCTCCAGGCTCCGAGCTGTCAGCACAGAGCCTGATGCAAGGCTCAGGTCCTGATCTCTCGGTTCTTGGGTTTGAGCCGAAGTCAGACGCTTAACCGACTGAGCCACCAGGAGCCCCTCCCTCACTTATTTTTTATCTTTTCTTGATTGTCTGTGAGCTGCTTCAAAGCCTCTGTGTGGAGGGAGGATACATTATTAAACAAATGGTTACTTTTTTAAAAAAAACCTTCAGAAAAAGATTTTAAGAACATTCCCCACCCCAGTTTCACCTCACCTCCTGTAAAATGAATCCAAGAGAAGAAGAAATCAGCTGGATTATAAATATTCCAGCTCTTTTAATGTTTACCAGATTATCCCCGAATTTAGCAGTTTAAAGCAACCATTTTATTTTGCCCGAGATCTTGTGGGAATTCAAGAAGGACTTGGCTGGACAGCTCTTGCTTGAAGTCTCTTATGCAATTTCACTAAGATGTCTGTGGAGGCCAGAGTCATCTGAAGGCTCAACGGGGCGGGATCAAAGACAGCTTCACTCGTCTGATCCAGGTGACATTGGGAGACAAGCACACCACCAGCCCGAGCATTTATGTGGAGCCTCTCTATACGGCTTGGGCTTCCTCACAACATGGTGGCCTCAGAGAATTCAGACTTTATTTCATTAATTAATTAATTAATTAATTTAATGTTTGCTTGTTTATTTTGAAAGGTTTATTTTTGAGAGAAAGAGAACGTAAGCAGGGTAGGGGCAGAGAGAGAGGAAGAGAGGATCTGAAGCAGGTTCTGGGTGGACAGCACCAAGCCCAATGCAGGGCTTGAACCCATGAAACGTGAGATCATGACCTGAGCCGAAGGAAGACACTCAACCGACTGAGCCACCCAGGCGCCCCTCAGATTTTTCTTTTTGTTTTCTAACTTGGTAACTCAGAGCTCTGAAAGTGAAAGACCTAATATATAAAATCTTCAGTGCCTTAAAAAAAAAAAATAACAACTTTCTTGAGATATAATTCACATACGATAAGGTGTACAATTTTAACATAGTCGCAGACTGGTGCAACCATCACAACTATCTAATTTCAGAGTATTTTTATCACTCGGGAGAAACGCCATACCCATTAGCTGTCACTACCCCCCCCCTTCCTTCCTCCTTGGCCTGTCTTGCCCTGCCAAAAGCTGCCCAAACCTGCCAAAACGCTCGTGAGAAACGAAACTGTCATGTCTCACAGGTTGCTTGGGTTTCTACCACTTCCTTCCTCTGAAGCAATGAAGCACAAACCATCTACCTGCCGGGATTCATTTGTTTGTTCAATGAATATTTATTAATAGTCTGCTTGGTGACATGAACTATGTTACTTAGTAACCAGGAGTACCTTCCTGAACAAAAAGACAGAAATCCCTGTTCTGGGGCGCCTGGGTGGCTCAGTCTGTTAAGCCACCAACTTTGGCTCAGGTCATGATCTCGCAGTTTGTGGGTTTGAGCCCCGCGTCGGGCTCTGTGCTGACAGCTCAGAGCCTGGAGCCTGCTTCGGATTCTGTGTCTCCCTCTCTCTCTGCCCCTCCCTCACTTGTGCTCTCTCTCTCTCTCTCTCAAAAATAAATAAACATTAAAAAAATAATAAATCCCTGTTCTCCTTGATCTATTTGAGCAGAGAGAAAGAAAGAATGAATGACCAAATTAAATAGTATGTCACAAGGTGGTAAGTACTAAGGGGACATACAGCAGAGGAAGCAGGACAGGGAATCCAAGAGGGATGGCAGTTTTAAACAGGGTGGTCAGGGTAGGCCTCACCAGGAGAGTGACATTCGGGAAAGACAAGGGGGAAATGCAGCGAGAAAAGCATACACGAAAAACCCTTCGCTGCCTCTCCTTTGTCCCCAAATCAATTCCTGACTTAAAACATAGCCTTCGGCTTGTTCTAGCCTGGATCCTGCTTTCTCCAGTCTCACCAACAGTCTCACACACACACACACACACACACACACACGCATGTGCACACATGTTCTGTCGCCACACTGGCCAACCTCGAATGTCCTACTCTTCCTGTGTCGCACATGGCAGATACATAATGCTAGTCACGGCATAAACATAAAATAACAGGGTTTGGGGAGAACAGAGGAGGCTAGTTGAATGCGGCAACATGGAAAACATACAAAAGTTCTAGCCACAGGGGCGCCTGGCTGGCTCAGTCGGCAGAGCATTCACCTCTTGATCTCTGGGTTGCGAGGTCAAGCCACACACTGAGTGTGGCTCCTACTTTACAAAAAAGTCGTAGTCATAAAGCGCGGCTTCCAACCTCGCGCTCACTTCTAACCGCAGATCGTTGGCACGTGAAGGGGAAGTTAAAGGTCATCCATTCCGCCCCTCACTGGGGCCCAGAGATGGAGGGTGGCACCCTTGGGGTCCCACAGCCTTACCTGCACAGTGAGGCCAGATATGCTGCAGGAGTAACATTTTATGCACGCAGTTTTCTGGCGAGGCCTCAAGTTCCTCTACTGAGTGTCAGAAGGAGAAATGACTGGTTAGATTTCCCCTCCACCAACTGACCACAGATGAGCTGAGTGCCTCCGTTGAAGGGGCCCCTCGCAGATCTCTGCGACATCCGAGGCAGTGTCATCTTTCCTGACTGAGGATTCTGTCTGGGGGCTCTAGGAATGTGCTGGAAAAGACAAGGGCAGAATCTTTGTTGTTCCTCAGGAGGAGAGGACTGTCAAAATATAGAATCCAGAAACGATCTCTTGGCTGCGGACCAAGGCTTGACTGGCTGCGGTGGAATCTTATGAGCTGGGGTTCTGTGGTTGGCACCAGATTCTCTGCCCGGGGTCTGGAGGAGGGGAGTCTCTGGTGGCTCAGAAAGAAAAGGGGCACTTTAGAACTTCGGGGCTAGAGTGTTATAGCCATAACACACACGAGGAAGTTAGAACTAAGTGTGAAGGTCACCGGATTGTGACAAAGCCAACAAAAACAGTCAAATGAATAAAGCTGTGTTGTCAGTTCTTCTACGGGGGGATGGAGGTGTGGGCTAAGGGAACGCATGAGAGAGCCTGCTTGCATGAAGGTCAAGTCTTCTTACTCCTGTTTCCCAGGTGAGGCCCAGGGAGGTGAAAAATTACACCCAAATCTCCAAATCCTCCCAAGCTCTTGCAACCCAGATGCTTCAAGAATATCCATGAGCTTCCTCCACGGACCAGTGCATTCCCCTCAGCAGGGCTCCCTCCCAGACCCCCTCATGATGTCAGTCCCATATTCTTTCCCTGAGGCTGACCTGATCCCTGACATCCCTCTAACCCCCACTATCCTTCAGACTGAGGCTCTTACAAGCTGCCTGACCCTGAGCAAGTGTCTTGACCTTTGGCGATCTGCTTCCCCTCCAGAAATATCTGTGCTAATGACGACAAGGGCTACCATTTATTGAGCAAGCTCCCATAACCAGGTTCTGTACTGAAAATTTAACACACGAGGCTTCATTTAAGCCTTAGAACATCCCTATGACATAGATTCTGTTATTATTTTCATTTTATTGACCAGGAAACTGAGGCTCAGAAACACAATACCTTTTGCCTGAGGTCCCAAAGCCAATACTTGCTGGCTCAGGATTTGAACTGAGGTCATACTCCAGGGTCAAGTCCTCTACTATTACTGTCTCTGGTAAGATTTCTCTGAGGTTTCCTTTTTCCCACTGGACAACTGTGTATTTAAAAATGAGGGCGACTGGGTGGTTCAGTTAGTTAAGCGTCTGACTTCAGCTCAGGTCATGATCTCATGGTTGATGGGTTTGAGCCCTGCGTCAGGCTCTGTGCTGACAGCTCAGAACCTGGAGCCTGCTTTGGATTCTGTGTCTCCCTCTCTCTCTCTACACCTCCCCCACCTGCACTCTCTCTCTCTCTTAAAAATAAATAAACATTAAAAAAATGAAATACTGTTAAAGGTCACTCATCCCCCAGAAAATTCCCTGCACCTCGAAAAATTGGATGGATAAAATGGGCAGACAATACACAAACAGAGATACCAATAAGAAAAAAGTTTACCACCCTAGTAATCAAAGAAATACAAGTTAAAATTAAAACTGTGTGTTGCTTTTTTGCTTATCAGATTGGAAAAGATAGAAAAAGAACAGCCACATTTAAAAGCCGAGGGCATAATTTAATTTACTCCTGATTTGTTGCTATTTGGCCCATAGAATGGACTTTATAATTTTTCACTCGTGTAAAGCTTTGCTCGCGTTATTAGAAGAGCAATAAACTTTTTAAATGATAATTGCAAAGACAGGTCAAGTGCAAAACTGGGTAAGGAGCCAAACGGTGCGCAGGACGGAGCCCCCGCTGCGCTGGCGACTCCGGCTGGCGCGCCGCCGGCTCGGGGACCCGTGGGTGCGCCCCAGGCCTCCCGGAATGAGGCCTCACGTGGGGACCACAACTCCCAGGCACCCGCGCGCCCGCCTCACCCCGACATGTGACCGCGCCGCCCGGGTCGCGACCGCGGCGGCGGCGGCTGGACGGACTCGGAGCTGGGAGCCCCGAGTGAGTAGCAGCGGCTCCGGCGCCCGCTCGGCGCGCTCGCCTCGAAGGTGAGTGCAGGCTCCGCCGACAGCGACGACGCGGGGCGGGTGGCCCGGGCGGGACCCTCGAGTGCCCGTCGCCCCTTGGCCGGGTGCGAGCCTTGGGGGGACGCGGGAGGGGGAGCTGGCGGTGGCTTTGCTTTGGGGTTTTCTCTTATTTGTGCCTCCCGCTGGGAGTCAGTCCGGCCCGACCGGACGAGCGGTGGAGGCGCGGTGGGTGAAGACGGACTTGGCCGAGGGTTCCCTGCCCTGGGGGCAGTGACTTGGCGGAGATTCCGAGAAGGCCCCCATCAGGAGCTAAGGCCCGGTGCACTTCACGCACCGAGAACACGCCCGGGGGTGGGGTGGGGTGGGGGGCTCTCTGTCGCGGCTAGCCTGTGGTCTGAATCTCTGGGGGGAAAAAAACCCCAGACCCAGCTACTTTCCATCTTCCCTACATTTGGGTAGGAAGTGGCATTTCAGACTATTTTTTTTAGGTGGAGTTCACCTGGGAGAGAATGACAGCTTGCCAGACTCTTTGGTCTTCGAAGAAATCATAATACATCCCACGAAGAATGTCATAGAATTGAAGATACAGGAAGCCAACACTGGTCACTTAGTCGAAGGCTCACCCCCCACCTCCTACTGGGTTTCTAAAAGGGGAAATAGAGGGGAAGAGTTTGTGAAAAGCTCCGGAGCCGGCCAGCACAGGACAGGGACATAAGCTCCCCCCTGAACTCTTGGGTTTATAAATGAGAGAGCGCTTCTTAAAGTGTAAGTAACCGCAGATGAGAACGTAAAGAAAACAAGTCCATGATTGCTCTCTTCTTCACCACAGCCTCTCCCTGCCCAGGGTGGGGCCCTGAATAAGGCACAGATAAGTTAGACTTGGGGTCTGGAGGCTGAGATTCCACCCAAGTGGGGAAACGAGGGTAGGGCGCTGCCTCATGCATATCTGACCACAGGACCCTGTTTCACTGAAAAATGTAGCCCCAACTCAGAGTATTGCTGATTTGAGTCTTGTTCTCCGGTTGAAAAGGCAAGGGTAGGCGAGGCTTTGTCTTCCCCCTGATTCTTCACTCCCCAGTAGGTGGAACCACTCTCCGGGCACTTCCAGCTTGGAACATACTAAACTCCGTCTTCCCCCGGGC
>NW_024412401.1:36884858-37045264 GCF_014898765.1 Herpailurus yagouaroundi
CCCCCTGCTTCAGATGTCCAAGCCATCTGTCTTCCTGGCTGGGTTAGGTACCTCCCCAGGGGGCTTAATCCCCAGCACCCCCAGGAAGCATCCTCTGTGCCTCCCTTGCACTGAACTACATACACCTGTTGTAATGATCTCTTCCCTTCCCTCTCCCCTGATGGATGGTTGGTTCTGTGAGGGCCAAGGACTTGTCTCGTTTGTCTCCGTATCTCCAGCATCTGCATCCCTAGCAAAACGAAAATCATTGTTTGTCAGCTGAATTACATTTATTGCTTTGTGGGTGTTCAAGTCCACAGCAAAAGTTGTTTGAGGCTCCTGAGAGCGCTGGCCCAGGCCCAAGGATGATAGAAGGAAGCCAGTTAGGGAACTTCTCTGATTAACTAGCCGTTGGGGACATTCCAGTCATGCCAACCGCTTTATTAAGTGAACCCAGAGAGGGGGCATATGGTGCAATACCCCCTCTGCTCCCAACGCAGAGATGGTGCCCAAGGCTTCTGTTGAAGCTGAATGAGCGTAACTCCAGTGTAAATGGAGTCTCACAGGACGATTGGTACTTGTTTGCTTTCATATGTCCATCTTTTGTGAACATTTTGTCAAGTCAACGTATATGCTTTTTGAAATCTTAAGGGATGTCTGGCTGGTAGGATTGAAAATGATTTATACTTTCTTTTTGGTACTGTTTCAGCTTTTTACATTAAGCAGGTACCCCTTTCCCATTAGGGGGATAAAAAGCTATTTTATCTCAGAATTCTTCAACATGATTTTTATATGATTCCTAGGTTTCCCTTTTCCTCTTATGTGGTCTTGGGCAAATCCCTTCCCCTGCTGGGACTCATTTTCCCCATCTGGGAATGAGATGGAGGTAGAGAGGGGCCAAGTGGGACCAGATCAGTGTTTTTCACACTGAGTTTCTGCAGAGCTCGGACCCCTCTCCCCTCCTCACTCAGAACCCCGGGTTTTATATGGTGGAGTTACAAGGAAGATTTTATTTGCCAGTGATCCCTGGCAAAACACACACACACACACACACACACATACACACACACACACACACACACACAGAACAAAACAGAGTTGAGAGCCAGGGGACTAAAAAAAACCCTTTGAGAGAAAAAAAAAGTGATGCCCAGCATGGTGACTATAGTTAATACTACTGTATTGTATATTTAAGAGTTGCTGAGAGAGTAGATCTTAAAAATTCTCATCACAAAAAGAAAATTTGTAACTGAGCAGTAATGGATGTTAAGCTAGTCTTACTAGCTGATCATTTCACAATATATACAAATAGTGAATCATGTTGTACACCTGAAACTAATATAGAGTTACATGTTAATTATATCACAATAAAAGAAACTCTCTAAGGACACTCTAGCTCTGACATTTGGAGATTCTAATACTTGCCTTAGAAGGCAAAGCTTCTGTCATCTGATCCCACTCAGCTAGGGTCCCCTTAGCTGGCAGAGCCCTGATGGTATTTGCAGAGTCGCTGCTGTGGACTGAGGTCCTACTTACCCGGTGATGAGAGAGGACCTTCCTTTCCCTGAGACGGTGGACTAATATTGATCCCTCCGGCTTTAATGTTGCCAAACACAGTCATTAAGCCTGGTGTGGGTATTGAGAATCGCCACCTGGCTCCCTTCTTGTCCTCCTTTCTTGGTGATCGAGGGGAGCATAGCATCCTGGAATCCTGGCTTGGCATCCAACTAGACCTGGCTTAGAATCTCCGCTCTGCCAACTTCCTAGCCTTGGCACCTTCAGCAGATTACTTAACTCCTCTGAGGCTAGTTTCCCCAAGTTTCCTTTCCATGAGATGGGCCTAATTGTCCCTGTCACACACAGGGCTGTTGTGAACTGAGATTATGTATAAAGAACCCTTGATGCCCCCGCCGACACAGGATGGGCAAGGCACTCTTTGAGAAGGGCACTCAGATGGCGGCTGCGTGGTCTGTGCTTCTGCCTTCCTTTTTTCTGCGAGGTGGAGAGCTCATCGAGGGCAGAGATGTTAACCTTTGTCCAGAATGCTGGGCACAGAATGGGGTCACCAAATGTTTAATGTAAAATGAGCAGACGGATGTGGAGCACAGAGTGGAGATGGCAGCATTGGCCCCTCCAGGATACACATGGCTGGAACAGAATGGCTAGGGCCCAGGGTAAGAGAGGCAGCCATTCCACAGTCCGGTGCTTCCCCACTGGGTTTGGAGGGCACAGAGGGGACATCTCAGCGTGAGCTGACAACACCGACCTGTGTGGTAGTCCCCACACCTCACTTCCACCCGGAGCAGGACCAGCTCCATGATAGCTCTGCTGTGCACCTGCTGTGGGGCCTTGGGTGCGTCCCTGCCCGGCCTGGCCTCAAGTTGGTCCTGGGGACAGCTAATGTCCCTTCCTGCACTTAAGACCAGTGACCTCGCTCCTCTGGGCCTTTAGGGGAGGCTGCTGGAGAGCATTAGGGGCCATGACTTCCACTGCCCTAAGCCCCCTGTAATGCAGATTCCCTTCTCTTTCAGATGCATTTCATTTTCTCCAATGAGGTGGTGCTTCTGTTTGATTTTTGGAATGTCCACAGTCCTGCAGGTAAGAATTGAGAAGCCCAGGCTTGTAGCTTGGAAAGCCTGGTAGCTCTAGGCAGTGGACAGCCTGGGTTCTCTTTACGCTCTGTGGACGTTTAAGTGGGCTCAAATGTAAGGGCCTAACTCCTCTTACATTACAATTGAGCAGGAACTTTGCATTTATAATTCCATTTGCAAGAACTGCTTTTCAGATCCCAAAAGGCACCGTTATCTCACTGTCACAAAGGCCCAGAGAGAGGCCAAGGATACAGCTTTTGCCTCTACTACAAGAGAAGGAACTGAAGCCCAGAGAGGGAAAGAGACTCATCCAGGGTCACACAGCGAGTAAACCTCAGAGCCAGAAGTAGATCGAGGTGTCTTGTCTCCTAGCACCTCCTTCATAGCATGCCCAGCGTCAGTTCAGAAACCCAGAGCAGCCGCTACTGGTTGGGCTTTAGACGAGACACCAGTTTACAAGAGAAGGATAGGGCTTTGACTTGAAAAGGCAGAGCTGGGCCCGAATTCATGATGGAGTTCTGGTTCAGCTTCAATAACTGCATTTTAAAAGTAGAATGAAAGTGGCCCACATGCCCATCCTTGCAGGCGTCGATCAAATAAATCATGATCATGCCTTCAGCAGGTTACCATGCCGGGGATCCCAGTCTGTAGTACCCCTTCTCAAGGCTCTGAGTCGACTGTGCTCTGCCGGGCTGTCCCCCTCAAAGCCTCTCAGGCAGGTGCAGTCAGACAGTGGCTGGGACTGGAGTCCTCCTGAAGACCTCCTCATGTTCCAGTCGACCGCTCACTGCTGGCTGTCAGCGAGGACCTCAGCGGAGGTTGTTGGCCGAAGCCCTCCGTGTGGCGTCTCCTATGGCCCCCCGGTTTCCTGTGGCAGGGCAGCTGGGTTGCAAGGAGCGAGTGTGTCAAGAGAACGAGGTGGAAGTGCATGGGATTTTTAAGACCCAGCCTTGGAAGTCACAGAGCCTCACTTCCACCTATATTGGGTGAGGAAGTCACAAAGGTCTTCTCAGCCTAAAGGGTGGGGGGCATGGACCCCACCACTTGATGGCAGGATGCTGACATTGTAAGCAGAGCACGTTGGCAGGGATAGGGTGAGGTGGCCGTCTTTGGAAAATAGACTCTATCACAGACACTATGAAACCCCAGAAATAAGGCAGATCTGTGTGAACTAAGGGGAACCTCTGTACAAGGTGTACTTGGATGGCGACGTCAGATGCAGAAGAATATGCACAGACAGGATGCTGTCGTTCAGACAAAGGCTTATATTGACAGCGAGGATCCCTGGAAAGCTATGGAGGAAAACGCTCCAGGGAGACGACTGGGGTTTTAGGGACTGGGCTGGGAGGAAGACTAACCTTTCACTGTATACCCTTTTGCACCAGTTGAATTTGTACCATATGCATGTAATTACATGTAATTTTATATTTTAAATAACCTGCATCTTTTGTAGATGATTTCCTCCTGGGAGCCCAATAAAATAACTATACCTGGACCATTTAGTATCCCTCCTCTTGTCTTGTAAAACCAAAGTAGCAATTAGCAGCTAATTTTACACAGCAGCCCTAGTAAGTACTTAATGTTTTCCGTAAAATAACTTACTGGTTCCCCCCCCCCCACTATGATGCAAGCAGGAAACACAGTAGAAACTTTGGGAAGTTAGGTGAGAAGAAAATAAAACTCTCTTATATCCTGGGGTGCCTGGGTGGCTCAGTCGGTTGAGTGTCTGACTCTTGATTTCGGCTCAGGTCATGATCCCAGGGTCATGAGATCGAGCCCCATGTCGGGCTCTGCACTGATCATGGAGCCTGCTTGGGGTTCTCTCTCCCCCACTCCCTTTGCCCCTCCCCCGCTCATTCTCTCTAAAATAAATCTCTTATATCCTAATTTGCTAAGATGATTATGACTCCTTTGCTGAATCTCCCTTCTTCCAGACTTTTCTATGTACATACTCATAAACGGAACCTCACTGTACATGCTCTTCCCTTAACAAGAAGTCATGACAGGGGACGCCTGGATGGCTCAGCCTGTTGAGTGTCTGACTCGTGATTTTGGCTCAGGCGGTGATCTTGAGGTCGTGAGATAGAGTCCCACATTGTGCTCTGTGCTGGGCGCGGAGCCTGCTTGGGATTCGCTCTCTGCCCCTCCCCTGCTTGTGCCTTCTCTCAAAAAAAGAAAAAAAACAGCAGTCTTGACAGAGACTTGTGACCCCTGCAGGGGGAGCAGCTGGGGGCGGTGGCATGTGTCTTCTTCACCCTAGGACCCTACCTTTCCCAGAGGGCTTCTCTTCCTGACCTCAAAGCCATACCCCGATAGGCCAACCCTTCCAAGAAAGAGCTGGAGAGGGAAAGAGACAGTGAAGTTCTGAGCCCACGGCAGGGGGAGAAGATGCGAGAGAGGTGGATGGGATGGATTCAGAGGGAATGGGTGGAGGTGGTCTCCTGCCACCTACCCCAGGCCCCAGGGGAAGCTGCCAGAAGGCGACCACGGCTTGCCCGGCCCGGTCTCTGCAACTCGGCTTCGTTTGACAGGCATGGCCCTTTCCGTGCTGGTGGTCCTGTTCCTGGCCGTGTTGTACGAAAGCATCAAGGTTGGCAAAGCCAAGCTGCTCCACCAGGCTGTAGTGAGTGTGTCCGTCCTCTCCAGCCAGCAGCTCACTGAGGAGACAGACCAGGATTCTTCAGCCTCAGACTCAGCCCCGGTCAGCAGAGCCCGCCTCAGGTAACAGGCACAGTGTGCGGGGAACGGCAGAGTACTACTCACAGTCACCCTGAGAGAGAGGCTGGGCCCACAGGGCATTAGCCCCACTTCACACATCGAGAAAGCACATCGAGGCCCAAGGAACAAAACTTGCCGAAGTGCTTACCGTAAGTAGTGAGGACACCTGATGCCCAGGCCAGAGCTGTGAACAGCCACTTGGGAGGCTCAGACCTTCAGAATTCTGTGCAGGCCTCTGCCTAGCAATACGGGTGTCCACCCGGCCCCCCTCCAAATCTCAGCAGTTTCTTAGGTCACTAAGGTTTCCAAACCCAGGATGGAATCTGCAGCCGTCCCTACACAAGTAGTAAGAATTGCTGTCAGTGGTGGATCTATCTGGGTCAGGGAGCCCCCTCCTCCCTCCTCCCCCTCCTCCCCATCCCGGTCTGATAAGGCAGTCCCGTAGGGTCCCAGTTCTGCCCTCTCTCCAGCTCCAGCCGTGCGTCAGGAGTCTGCCTGCTCCTTACACGGGCGTCTCTACTATACACACCCACCCTGCAAGGGAGGCGTTCTTATTCCTGTTTCCCTGATGAGGAAATTTCAGTTCAGAGAGGTTAAGTTATTTGTGTTAAGTGACAGAGCCAGGAGCTGATCTGCCACCAAAGCCCATGTTCTTTCCATTGTAGTATTGCCTCCCACAGTAGATTCAGAAGGAAAAAAAAATCTGCTTTACTGATTGATGAGTTTGTATTATCCTTTATCAGACATGACAGAATACATGTCTCATTTTCCCTTTTGCCTAGGATGCCAGGAAGCTCAGAGCTAAATGTAGTAAAGAAGCGATTATCCAAGGCTCCTTGTACAAGGCCCTGTCCCGTCAGTGGTTTCTCATAGAGCTCTTTGAAAAGAAATCTCTTCTGGGTGAAGCATACAAATTACAAATAAGCTGGTCCTGTAACTCAGCTGCTCTTTCTACTTCCTGACACCAGCTCCTAGCTTCCAGCTCATTACCAACATTAACATGGCTCTCCTTTTCATCTAGGTGGTTTTTCTGTCACTTTGGCCAGTCGCTAATCCATGTCGTTCAGGTGGTCATAGGCTACTTCATGATGCTGGCTGTCATGTCCTACAACACCTGGATTTTCTTCGGCGTGATCCTTGGCTCTGCTGTAGGATACTACCTAGCCTACCCACTTCTCAGCATGGTTTAGCTGGTGAGGGCTCTGCGGGCACAGAGGGCTAGAGAGAGCTGGGGCCCCCTCTTCCAGACATTGAAATTCCAGCCCCATGTCTCCCGTTTCTTCTGATGGCGGTTCCTCTCCTCGCTCCCAGCTCTTGGAGACTTTCGGCTGAAGCCGGCACTTGCTGCCTGGAGTTCGGAGGCCACCGCAGCTACCTCTGTCCTCAGCCATCATGCACAGGGCCCGGGCACGGTCATTTTGTGCCTTAGTAAGGCTTCTGTGGCCCGAGGGAGAGTGGAGAGACCAGAACCTGGGGACAAGGTTGCTGAGCCCATGAGGACTTATTTCTGTGACTCAAAAATTAAGAATTTCCAAAGATCTTCAAGACAGGGAGATGGGTTCTGGGTGACGAAGGTCATGGAAGCTGTATACCTTCTGCTCTCGTGATTTGTGCCTTATGTAGAGGAGCATCTTCCACTGGCCTCCTGACCTCTTCTGTCTGAGGGATAGAGACCACACTGGCTCCTTTTTCTCACCTTTCTGCCTTTGGGACATATAAAGTTTGTCCCCTGCTGTGGATCATGAGAACAAACTAAGATTTTTCATTTTCCCCACTGAACCCCTGGTTGGCAATTTTGCACATTAATACAAGACAAAATTTTTAATGAAATGACTTGTTATTCATGATGGACAGCAACTTCTGCTGGGAACTGTTTCTCTTTCTTGTGGGGAGAATGAGTGACAGCAGATTAAAGGCAGAGGAGCTGGACTTATCCTCTGGGTAGGGAGCTTCTCCCATCAGACAGCACTGTCTGCAGGAGGAAGACAGTCTAAGGGCTTGAGGTGTCTGGGGCACTTTCCATGGCTCCAATGCCTCCTTCTTTTAGCTGAACGGATCCTTCTTTTAGCTGAACGGAGAACTGCACTGAATATTCAATACTTAACGTTCTCTATTTATTACTTCCTGCTCAGCCATAATCATCTGGTGGGGAAACATGATTTCATTCACTTGAAATACTGGGTAAGCCACGGGGGTTGCTGACCGAAGACGCGATAAGCAATCAAACCAAAGCATTACATTTGTAGACTTAGATGGAACTCACCAGATAGTTCACGTTACAGAAAAAGGAAATAAGAGACCCAGGGAGGGAAAATCACTGCTGTATACTGTAATGTCTGCGTTCAAGTACCTCACGGGCTAGATGAAAGACGGTCTTAAGCTTTGGGGATTAAAAAAGAAATGTACATTTTAATAAATATATATAATTTAAACAACGTGTGACCATTCTTGTGTTTCTCCTCACTGAGACAGCAAGCACACGCCGCCCCCCCCCCCCCCCCCCCCCCCTTATAACTCAGCAGGAGCTGAGACTGAGTCTGTGCACCTGCTATGAAGACAACTCTGTGCTCAGGGAAGCCAGCCCTGAAACGCCACGCCCTCAGGCAGACACCCCACAACCTTAGCCGAGCCGACAGTCATTCTTATGCTCACACACCAAATACTGACTGGGGGCTGTGCCGTGAGAAAAACAACGCTTTGTCACACAGACTGCAAAGCACCTTCTCTCCCTAGGCCAGAAGCAAAAATACATCAAACCCCCCTCTTTAATTTACAGTGACAACAGCAACAGAAAGTATGTGCCACCTTCAGTATTGACCAGCGCAACCTCCACGCCTCAGCAGGAAACTGGAAGGCTGTTCTGTGTCATGACGGATGGAAGGTTTCCAGTGTCCAGTGCGGTCTCGCTGATGCAGCCTCAACGTATCCAGTTATCCGTGCTGAGCGGCTAAGGCTCCCTCCCCTGGGCACTGCTGAGATGAGCACTTCCATGGGTGACCGGCAACCTCTTTGGTTTGATACAGCCTCTAAAGGTGTGTGGGGCCCGAACAGCACAGAGGGCTTTTAGAAAATCTATGCTCTAGAGAAGCTAGGTAGACTAAGCATGTGGACATTCTTCAGGGCCAAGTCACAAAAGGTAGCACCTTCACTAACCTGAATTTTTAAAAATTTAACAGACACCTAGCTTTGTACGTGCCAGTGTCCTAAGCACTTTACAGTATTAACTAATTTAACCTTCACAACAAGGTAGGAAATCTGTCCGTCTTAGAAAAGAGGAAGCTGAGCACTGTGAGTGGCAGAGCTAGGAGGCAGGGCCAGGCAGCCTGGCCCGAATCCGCTCATCTGCACAGATGAGGGGGAGGCTAAGAGAGTAACTGGCTAGGACCACATGATGCCCAGTGGCACGAGGCTGACTGTATGTAGACTGTGGGGACTGAAAAGTCCGTGCTGTGTATTTTACCACAACAGTCCAGAGATTCTGTTCCAGGAGATCTGGGATGGGGCCCAGGGGCCTGTATTTCTTAGAAGCACCACTGCCCTCTTCCCTCAACGCAGTGATGGTCGCCACCATGGTGGACCAGAGTCCAGGCTCTAGAATAGGCTGGCCAGGATCTGAATTCTCGTCCTCTTGCTTCATAGCTATGTGACCTTGGACAAATTAATTTACCTCGAAGCCTCAGTCTCTATAAAATGGGGTAACAGTGTCTTCTGCAAGGGCCATGGAGATGAGACAGTCTGTATAAAGCACTCAACAACAGAGCTGAGTCAGTGGTAGTTCTGTTGCCCAGCCCCACTTATGGCGGACAAGCTCACAAAAGATCTGTCTTCACAAAGGATGGTGTCAGGCCATGGGAATTCAGGAGCCTATCTTACAAACATTTTAAAACAGGGAACGTTTTTGTTAAAATTATTCTTTTTGAAGACTGGTTGCATGGTCTTTAGAAGTAGTAAAATGACCACATATATTGTCTCACTACTCTTCTTGGCATTTGCCCTGGCCCTGAGTCCACAGGGAAAGGAAGCTGCTCTCAGAAGAATCAGGGATGCCTGGGTGGCTCAGTTGGTTAAGCATCTGATTCTTAAGTTTGGCTCAGGTCATGATGTCAGTCGTGAGATCGAGCCCCACACCGGGCTCTGCACTGAGTGTAGAGGCTACTTGGGATTCTTTCTCCCTCTCTCTCCACCCCGCCTTCCCTCCCCCTCTCAAAATAAATAAACTTAAAAAGGGGGGGGGGGGAGGAGAATCAGTCCCTCAGGTGCCATGATGAATGATAATGCAGCGTTTGGACCCTCCCACCTTCTGTCCACGGCTTCCGAGGGTGCAAGACTGAGTGTGCCAGATCAAGCGAACGAAATGACGGGTTCTCAGATAACCACGATGCCCCAAGCCTTCAACGGCTGGGACGAAAGGGGACAGCAGAGTGGGGACATTCCTTGAAAGCCTGAGTTCCGAGGTACCCAGGGAATATGTCATAATGCTTTTGTGCATGTTAACCAACCCAGGTCTGTTACAACTCTTACCCTGACATTCCCAGAGAGGAGCACGGCCTGCCTTAGCACCAAATTCGATTTCTCCCCAAGAGCTTGTGTCAAGTTCCATTGCAGACATTTATTTGAGTTTTGTTAATTTCAAATATTCATTGACCTCTTGTATCAGACTTAAGGCAGAGAAAAGATACATGTCCCAGGACTGCAGGCAAGGCTGTTAACCGAACCGGGGTTTAGACAGTGTAATCCACCCTGGGTTCCACCAGGGAGACCTCACCCAAGGCGACAGGTTCTGTTGCTGGTGCACGGTTGAGCATCGGGAGGCAGATCAGTCTGAGTTAGTGAAGAGACTAAAAAGCTCATAAGAGGACAGGACTCTTGTAGGTGACTGGCTGGAGGCTACCCACCAGCCTTTCCTCCCAACGGGACACTGAGGCAGGACCCCAACGTTGTGAAGACAGGCTCACGCTCCTCTCGGACCAGCCGGGGGGGGGGGTGCTCAGAAGCTGGGGAACTCGGATATCTGCACCGCTGTCCTCAGAACGCTCACCTTCACCTCCCCCTGTGGCTCGTCTAGACCCAGGGCTGGCTGTGCAAAATCGCGCTTAGGGAAGGGGCGGTAGAGAAACCTTTGCACCGGTTTCCTGGGGCTTCATCCCAGCCAGTCAATGTCATCATCATCGTCATCATCTCCAAAAAGGGGTGTCGGGGGCGGGCGTCCCTTCAAGCTCTGCCAAAACAGGAAAGAGTAGTCAGTCCTCACTTGTCCCTGCACCAGACGGCCTTCCCGCCTGTGTGAGGGGAAGTGAACTGACACCCGTTCCCGGCTCCAGGTTGGAAAGGAGGGTGTTGGTTACGGTTTTACTGAAAGGACTAACCCCGAGGCCATCAAACCTGGGCTTCCAGATAAAGCTGAGACAAGCAGGCAGAGAAGGGAGGCAATCTTCCAACACAGACACAAGAAGACCAACTTTGTTTGGCTAATTTGGTCATTTATTTGTGAAACACATGTATTGACTTGACAGGTTTCTTCTCATGCAGTGACTTACACATTTCGTGTGGGAAAAGCAGGGTCGATAGGGGAGAGATGGGAGCAGGAGGAAGAAAGAGAGAAGCAGAGCAGCCCTAAGGGGAGAGAGAAGATGCAGGAAGGTGAAGGGAGGCTGGAAAGAATACAGCTCTATCTGAAAAAACATTGCTGTGGCCCATGGTGGCCTGTCTGGTTCTAGATGTGACCCCGCCATTTGAGAGAGAGTTGAGTTCAGCGGCCTGGCCACATTACCAAGTGGAGAAGCCAAGAGATGAAGAAAGCCCAGGAGCACAGGGCCACGGCCCCTGCATCCGTGATCTCACTGGCCCTTCCCTCGCTTCCTCCACCCGGGTAGTAGGAAAAGGGGGATTAACGGGCTCTGGAGGAAGTTCCCTACTTTTCATGACTTGAGCTCCTGGCCTTTTCTTCTGGCTTGGTGGGGACCAGGTCCCATGGGGGAGGCAGGGATTGATGCTGGAGAAAGGCACGCACAGACCACCCCCTACTAAGATACTTTCTGCTCTGAGCTACCCTGGCCCAGGGTCAGTCTTCACAGGGCCGGCCAAACAGAAGGCAGCATGATGTGGTCAGGGGTGCCTGGGCTGATCCCATCTCCACCACCAACTAACAGACCTTGTGCCTCTCTCTGGGCATCAACTAGGTGATCTCTACGCTCTGACAGTAGTGAATAAAAATGTGGCTCACTGCTTCTGTTCTATTCCGGCTCTCCATTTACCAGCGTGATAACCCTGAGCATGTTATTTAAACTTGCTGAGCCTCAGTCCTCTTTCCTATAGAACAGGATAAAAGTGCCTACCTCACTGGATTAGTAGCGGATTCAATGAGAATGTCTGTGAGGTTTTCAGAGTACCCCGGAAATAGGAATTAACTTCATAGTATTCATAGTAATACCAATAATATACTGCTAATTAAACACTCCAACTATATTTAGGGCAGCCACTTGGGATACTCAATTGGTTTTTCGTTCTTATTTTTAAGTGCAGAATTCATATGCAGAATTCCTGAATGGAAATGTAATTGTTGAAGGCTAACAGGAGGAAATGGTGCGTGTCCCGCAGGGGCACAGGCAGGAGGGAAAGGTTTTGGTCGATGCAAGCCAGCTCCTTGCTCTGCCACACCCCTTGGTTCTGGCCAAAGGCAAAGCCCACTCTGGCTGACATGTGAGGGGAGAAAATGTGCCCCCAGTCACCGCACGTTTCTGTCCTTGGGACAGTCTGAGCCTAAGGCTGGTGTGTGTTCTCCATCCACGCCTCCTCTAGTGACATTCCCATCAGAGCAGCTGAATGTCCTAGTGACAGCCTGGCGTTGCAGAGTGGGGACAGGCTGCACGGGCAAGCTGCTTCCGGCCGCCACCCTGGAGCTCTGTAGAGCTCTGTGGTGACAAAACAAGACAGCAGCTTGGAAAGCAGGCTGGGGAAGCAGAAAGGCTCAGAAACAGGTGCCCAGTTCAGGAGGAGCCCAGCTCTGCCACTAATTCCCTCTGTGGCTTTAGGTAAACCACCTTTTGGAGCCTCAGTTTCTCTATGAATAAGGATGCAAGACAAGACCTTCCAAGTCCCTTCAGATTGTATAATGCACATGGTCTCTGAGCAGACCTGAGGGAACCTGAGGCTGTAGCGTTTTAAGGCAGGACTGAGCAGCGCAACTTCCTTCACTGACAGCAGAAACCATTCCCACATGGACGGAGATCGTGATCCTTTTTCAGGAGTAAAGTGGTATCTGCCCATCCCCCCTCTGCTTACAGAGCTGCCCCCTCCCAGCCCCAAGCCTGCTCCCACAGGGCGCTGCACACAGAGCCCAGGGCGTGGGCCACCCACAGACTCCGGTCCTCTTCTCAGGGCCAGCGGGGAAGGGCCCCCAGGTAGTGGCGGGAGGACTCGGCAGTGTCTGGGATTTCCTTACCACCTCATCTTCATCCTCCTCGTCAGGCTGTGCTTTGGGCCTTGAAACTTTCAGAGTTGCCCCTTTAAACAGTTCATCTTCTTCATCCCCAGAGAGACTGAAGGAAAAATCAAGAAAATCAAGTCACAGAAATGTTGCTGTTCCTGTTCCAGCCCACGGCGCCCACACGAGGAAAGAATTCAACAGCTGTGATGACCACCCAGGAACTCCTCCCGCCTCCATGCTAGCCTCTGGCACTCCTGACTCCCTTCATAACCTACAGCCAGCGTGATCTTTTAAAACGAATATATCAGGCCGTGTCACTTTTTTGCTTAAATCCCTTTAGTAGCTCTTCATGGTACTTAAAGTCCAAACTTCTAAGAGTGATACAAAATCTCACATGACTCGGTCCCTACTTTATTCTCCAATCTCAGGTTAACACCACTCTCCTACTTACCGTGCCTTCTTTAGTTCCTTGTGTCATGTCCCTTTCTAGCACAGGGCCCTTGCACGTGCGGTTCCTGCTTTCTGCAGTCTCTTCCTCCCACTCCTGGCATTGAAGGCTCCTTTCCATTCTTTAGGTCCCAGTTTAAAAATTGCATTCTCAGAATCCTTCCCTAACCTCTCTATCTAAAGTAGAATAATTCCCCCTTTATTCTCTATTATAATAATAGAAAATTTCTTTTTTTAAGCACTTATCATACTTTTATAATACATAAATATTTGTGTCTTCCCCACTAGACTATAAGCTCCTTAACTCAAGAACCAAATCTGCCTTGCCTACCACCCTATCACAGTGCCAACCACAGAGCCTCTCACATTACATGACTGAATGAATAAGTGAATCAGACAGTCCACCTCTGAGGATGCGTTATCAGCCCTAGAAAAGCCAGCGGCAACCTCCACATGCAGCCGCCTTGTTCTGGAAACTCTGCTGAGGCAGACATACCTGGTGTGCTGAGAACAGTGGTTGGGTCCGCCTGCTGCTCCAACAGCTGGAGAACCCGCCTCTGTGCCCCCTGGCTCCCTATAGGGAACAGCGGAGCTAGTGACATCCTCGTCTTTCTTGAGCTCTGGAGGCTGAGGCTCTTCTCCTGGACTTTCGGACCCCGAGGCTAGTGGGTCCCCCTTCAAGAGGTGTGAAGTCAGGGACAGTCTCGCAGTGCTTTCTGGCTCCTCAACACAGGGATTTTCCAATGCGCTGGCAAGTGTCTCCTCGCACTCAGAGTCCACAAGTACAGGGCCCGGAGGCATAGGGGGAACGGAAGTCGGAGGCCCCAGAGCTCTCTGGGAGGGGCCACAAGTCAGTTCAGGTGAGAGGGACCCCTCTTCTATCTCTGAGAGCGCCTCTGCTTCTGAGGGCTCCCCTTCCCTTCCCTGCACCTCTTCCTGGGGAGTGGAGAGGACCCGAGGAGGTGGGGGGACAGCCTCCTGGACTGCCTGCTCCGGTGACAGTGAGGGGGACCCCTGCATCTCCCCGCTCAGGGGCGCTGGAGGCGGTCCAGCACTGCCTGAGACTGAAGGTTGCCGAGGCCGCTCTTCTTTCTCCTCCTCCTCTTCTTCACTGCTGCTCTGTCCCTTGTCTTGCTCGTGTTGGTTTAACAGCTGAAGAGTCACCATCTGTTCAAAAGTCAAGGAGGAGGGGATGACCGCTAAGAGGAAAACAGCAGGCATTCCTATCACTTCCGTCCCTGGTCCCTGTTTACACAACTACTCATGCAGCTCAAATGACTTTGCCTCTTCCTCTCACAGGAGGCTGCCCTTATGCATCCAGATAAAAGTCACTCCAATTATCCTAATTACTGATGAACAGTCTGGAATACCTTTGAAATTTATGATCCCTTGGAAGGTACTTAAGCAACAAGATACCCGCTTCAGTGAAAACAATCAACAGCCGGCCACACCTTGATGGTGTTCATGATGGTCCCCAGAACGGCCCTGCCATTGTAAGATTCCTCCAGCTCGAACTCTCCCCGCAAGGACTGGAACACCTGGTTCATGATCTTCTTGACCTGTGTGAAGACGTGAGGAGAGCGAAACAAAACTTGTATGCTGCCAGAATGGAGTGATCAAGGGACGCATGTCAGCTCTAGAGAGGCGTTGGAGGGCTGAAATGAGCCTCCTGGAACCAATCCGACAACACAGCTGGTCACGAACTGAGACGCCGAAGGCTGTCACTGTGGAGAACGATGTTAAATAAGGAACCGTGTTGGATGGAAGGGCTACCAGGGACAGGCGAGCTGTGGCACGTGTGCCCACAACTGCTTAAATAGCATTTATTGCGGCTTCTTCCCACCATGGCCACCACTGGAGCTGCCGTGGGCTATGAGGATTAGTGGTACCAGATGCTGGGCACGCTCCTCACTCTTGTGCATTAGAGGCACTTCCCTTAATCTGTCAAAACCTCAGGATAGGGCCCTCTGGGCTTTGCCACCAAAGTGACGGGGCTCCAAGGGGTTAATTTTTACTTAAGTCAAACAAGTGGTCTATCACTAAAGGCAGAAAATAAAGCTATCAACACAACACATTGGCCACATTCTTTCTGAATACCTGCTACGCTCATCAATCCCCTGATACGACCTGGGCTGCTTCTTCGAAATACTCACCTTCTCTGAGGGGTCAGTGGCAGCAGCTGCAACCCCAGACATGTGGGACTTGTTCTCCAGGTCTTTGGTGTGCTGTTCATTTTGCTCTGTCAGGGCTGTGACCTGGGCCTGGAGGGCTAGACACTGCAAAACAACCAGACCGTGGCCATGGCCTCGGGAGCCTGCACTGCCAGATCTGAGTCAGGACACCCAGGAGGACCAGAACCATCCTAAGCATCAGTGTTAACCTCAGGAAGGTCTGCTGGTGTCCATACGCCCTGCCCACCCCAGGCCTGCTGACTCAGGGCATTCTGTTTCCTCATCACTCAGCCTCAACTCACAATTTCGTCTCTGCTTCCCCAGTAAGGCCACTCGCACTGTTCTAACCAGGTCAAGAGCATGATGAGAAAAGGGGGGATGTAAGTCCAGGGACACAGACATATAAACACCAGTCATTAGAAGCAGCCTATTCATCTGCAAGACTGCCTTCATCACCTGAAAATCCAAGATTTTCAACTAGATACTGTAAGGGTGGACAGTGACCTCCAGACGTGGGGACTTTCATACCAAGACCCTAAAGCATCTTCTAGCTCTGTCATTTTCATGCCAATGAGTCTACCATACCCACGCCCCATCCCATCTGTGTGCTTCCGCCCAGGGTGTTCTGCCGCCTTCTTCACCTTCCCGAGGCCACTTGTCCTTCTTGGCTCTGCTCCCTTAGGCACTTCCTCTTCTGCGCCTCACAGCACTCAGTGCTGATCTGTGTCTCTCTGTCTCCCTTTCTTGACTGTGAGATTCTCGAGGGCAGAGTTCTTTGTAAGCCCTTTCCCTAACGGTATCTGGAGTCCAACTGGCAGTCAATAAAGATTTGCGTCATAAATGACCAAAAATGGAATTAAACACCTTCCAGAACACTAGCGCTGCCTTTTCTCTCTCGAGGTCACAGACCTGTCATCCCAAATCAGTAAGACTACTGACAGACCGGAGAATTGAGCAAGTGTGGTTTGGTTTTGTTTTTCGAGCTGGTAACATCTTTTAGGTTCAAAAGAATTTACGAGACTCCACGTGTTCACCTCACATTAACTGTGCTAAGCTGTCTGGCCCAGGAGAAACACCTACCTTTTCCTGAAGGCGGAGCAGCTCCTGCTGGCTGGCATCTCTCTGCGCACACACTTCCTGGTACTGCAGCAGGTGTTCATCCTTGGCAGAGGCCAACAGGTGTTCACATTTTGCTTCCCACTGGGTCTGCAGCTCAGCCTGTACGAGAGACAACTGCCAAGAGAATGGAATGACCGCATCCCGGGCGAGAGCCGTCACAGCCAGGGAAGCCCATTTTTCATCAGGCAAAAAGAATAAGCTAACGGCCCAGACTTCATAGGAACACAACCATTCGAAAGACCTTGATTACTTTCAAAGTAAATGTACTTTGTAAACGTAGGGACGCAGATGTCATTGGCTGACGGGAGTTTAAAAACTACTCCGACCAGATAGAGGTGTGACTGCCCAGCAAGGTTGCGAGAGGACAGGACCGTGACGTGATCATACTTTTCAGAATCTGGGCCCTAAACCTTACAGGTTCAGAAGAAACAGTTTTGTCAAAGTTCCCAGAGGTGACCAAACTGAGGGCACCAATTCACTCAACAGACGCACAAATATGAATTTACGAACTTACAAGGAGAAAGGTCTCTGTCAAATGGACTAGAGACCCAGGTGTGCCCTGCCACTCTCCCGGGCTTCCCTGCCTGATTTACCCAAGTGAATCCCTTTTTTCCAAGGACGATCATGTACCTGAAGGCCTATTTCCAAGTGCGTCAGTTTCCCGTTACCTGCTCTGCAGCTGCTTGGTCTGTGGACACCCGAGCCTTTTTCAAGAGCTGCCGAAGTTTGTCCAGTTCCTCCTGGTAGGACTTACGGATTTCATCTATCTCCTCCTCGGCCCGACAGCGCTCTTGAGCAGACTTCTTTTTCCTTTCAGAGAGGTTCTTAGGAATAAGAGAACCATTGTCAGCTCTAGCTGTTTGACCGAGGATCAATGCAGAAGGTGGTGATATTGGTGGTAGCTTTGGACCCTGCTGGGTCCTTCTGGAAACAATTCAACGTTAAATTTAATTTTCCTTCTTTATTTAACATTCTCAGCTACTGGACGAGAAAAATTGTGACAAGAAGAAAGGAAAACAAGAATGGTTTTATCTACAATTCTATTAAGAGATGGTAAATATCTTAACAGTGTAAGAGCATAGGGAAGTGGACACTTTCATACCTGCTAGCAGGAAAATAAATAGGTATTCTCTCTTTGGATGGCAATTTAGCAGTCCTGTGAAAGGAATTTCAAAATATACACACCCAGGAATCTCACAAATTACCATTTATCTTAAGGAAGCAATAAATCATGCCCACAAAAACTGTGTTACAAGGGTGGTCACTGTAGTGGTATCTGTAACAATGAAAAACTAAAACAGCCCCCCCAAAAATCAGAAGGAATTAGGTTAAAAAAAAACAAACTGATAAATGATAAAATCAGAAGAAACTGAAAATGAAAACCAAGATTTATCCCCTAAAAAGGAACCAGGCCACAAAGCCCTTACTAAAGAGTTTCATAGAAATGTCAGAAAGTTTGTTCTTTTCATATTTAAACTGTTCCAGAACAGAGGAAAAAACCAGGAATGTTCCCATTTTGTTCAATGGGGCTAGTTTAGGCTGACCTTAAAATTTTAACACAACAAAAGATACTACAAATACTAAATAATATTTGTAACATCTGAGTGACAAAGGATGAACACCCTCAGTAATGTTTATAAATCAAACTAATATTACAACAGGAAAAGAGAGCAAAGGCCATTAAAAAGAAAATTTACAGAAGAAATACAAATAGGTATTAAATATATGAAAGCTTTACTACTAACAAAAATACATGTTAAAACAAGACAGCATACTGCACCTATCAGACTATGAATATTAGAAAAATTGACATAAGCCGAGGTGGAAAGAATATAGAGAAACGGGCTTCCACAGTGCTGGAAATGTAAGCCAGCATACCCTTCTTTGAAAATAATCTGGCAATGTGCATTTTAAAACTTTAGATGTGTAGCATTTCCTGTGATCTAGCAATTCTAAGTCAAGCAATCAAGGTTATGGAAATGCTCAAATAAATTCACAAAAAATAACTATATAATACAAGGATGTCTACAGCAGCAATGCCTGAAATTGTGAAAAAACAGAAATATAAATATCCATCAACAGATGAATAAATTATGGTATAACCTCACAGTAGACTAGACTACTATGCTGTAGTTAAAAGGAATGAGAAAGTTCTCATTCTTAGTAGTACAATGTCCAGGATGTTAAAAAAAAAAAAAAAAAAAGCATTAAGCATGATTATCTTATCGTAACAAAATGATCCGTGTACATATATGTATGTGTAAGTGCAGGTGTACATATGTTTTAGACACACAGAAAACAACCTGCACAGATAATCATGCGTTGTTTACAGTTGTTATCTCTAACGCTTGAGATTGGAGAGGAAAACAAGATAAATTTTACTTTTGATTTTATACTTCTGTCTTATTTGTATTTGTTACAAAGAACACATGCTACTGTTAATATTTAAAGGAAAATAAAAATGTTTATTAAAAGCTGATCCTGGCCACCTGGGTCCAACAGAGAAACTTTAGTTGTAGAACTCACCTTTTCCAGAGATTCCTTCTCAGCTCGAAGATCTGCCAGCTCCTCCTCCAGGGAGGTCACCTTGAGCTCCAGTTGTCTCCGGCTTTGCTTTTCACTTTTGAATTTGGACTGTGCTTGCTCAGAGGTTTCCTGGAGCTCTGGGATAAAACGACAAAGAGACTACTAGCCGCACAACCAGGGGCATCCCAGCCGCTCCTCCAAACCGCACCCCAAGGTCTCCCAATTCAACCACGTGAGCGCCTTCCTCTCACTCCCTTTGGCACCAACTCACTGACCAGCAAAAGGTGTATCAGGTCACGAACCAACTCCCTCACCGACCCATGCTCATTTCTCTGCGTGTGTGTCACCTTCTCCACACACAAAATTGAAAGGAAACATTTGAGTAGTCCGAAACCACTGGCGACATGTATCACTGCCACAATCCTCTTTCAGTCATTGGCTCCACACACTGAACTGATCTTTATTTAGCTTTAGTCCAGGCCCTGTCTCACCACCCGGTAAGATACTCCCAACCTTCTTGGTAGTTGGGACATTCTACCAAGAGTTTGCTTTTAAAGCATCAAACAGGGGGGTACCTGGGTGGCTCAGTCAATTAAGCGATCGATTTTGGCTCAGGTCATGATCTCACAGTTGATGGGTTTGAGACCCGTATCAGACTCTGTGCTGACCGCCCAGAGCCTGGAGCCTGCTTCCGTCTGGATTCTGTTGTCTCCCTCTCTCTCTGCCCCTCACCCACTTGCAGACTGCCTCTCTCTCTCTCTTTCAAAAATAAATAAACATTAAAAAAAAAAATCAAACAGGGGCGGCTGGGTGGCTCATTCAGTCTCTTGATTTCAGCTCAGGTCATGATCCTAGGGTCATGGATGGAGCCTTGTGTTGGGTTCTGTGCTAAGTGTGGAACCTGCTTAAGATTCTCTCTCTCTCTCTCTCTCTCTCTCTCTCTCTCTCTCTCTCTCTCCCCCTCCCTCCCTCCCTCTCTCTCTCTCCCCCCACCCTCCCGACCAGCTCACACTATCTCTCTCTTTAAAAAAAAATAATAAAACATAAAACATCAAATAAATGCTCAAATAAAGCTATTGTAATATTTCTTAAAAAGGTAACACCTCAAAGTTACATTTGTTGGGAAAACTTTTGAGACCCTTATGGCACTTTAGAAGTAACCATCGTAGGGCATCACCAAAGCAGAAAAGAAGACACATGTACAACATTCAAGTCTAAGACTGTCCCTCAGGTGCACCTGGGGGACACTCTAAAAGGGAAAGGGTGTATCTTCAAGGTATCACTCTAATGACTGACATCAGTGTTTTTAGCTCTTTTCAGGCAAGCAAACTTTGCTTCTTCCCAGTTCTGCTGCTGCTCCAGCTATGCCCCACCCCCGGTCCCATCTGTGCCTTCCCCATTTGTTCCTATACACCGAGGTGCATGAGTCAGGTGCATGAAGCACTCTGGGCTTCCCAAATCTTCTATTCAAGGCCCCGTGTCTTGAGCAGCACCTTTGTGCCAGGCATTGAACTAACACGAACTTGGAGAAAAGGACTTAGCGAAGATGAGCAAGACACCATCCTTGTCCTCCAGAGGCTTGTATTCTAGGAGGGAACACGGACATGTAAATCGTGCTGATCTAAGGCTAACTCTGATAATGTCAGAATAACGTACTTAGAGGTAAAGGATTTTAAAGGAAATCAAATGTTGTGGGAAAAAAACCAGGAAAGTTTCTGAAAGAATGAATTTTGGAGAATTAGAGGCAAACATTGGTGACAGCAGACACACCAAGTCCAGGGAACAGCATGGAGGAAAAACAAGACAAGAACCACAGGATGGGCTGAAGCTGCAGCAGGCTGGTTAGGATGTCCAGAGCCAAGATGAACTGAGCAACATAAGAGGAAGTAGGCCAAACTGGAGAGGCCTCGAGTGCCAGACTGAAGGGCTGGAATCCACCCTCTAACAAGAAGGCAACCGCCACAGGAAGCATTTCTTCCTTAAACTTCCAATGAGTCACGAGTTAGAGGAACCCATTAACTCAAAGGCACTGAAGGCAACACTGGCCCAAACAAAGTAGAAGAGTGGCGGCTGGTCCATCCAGATGGGTAGTCCATTCTTTAGTTGTCCTTTATGTCAAGCAATCGTGTAGGTTGATACAGGCCTACTTTCATTTTTGCCTCAGTCCCTCCCAAGCAGACTTCATGAGCGTCATGACAAATGGATGGGGAGGAAGGACACGGTTAAATTCCTTTTTATAATAATAACAATAATAATAATTATTGTTATTATTATTAGTATTTATTAAGTAAACTCTACCCCCAGCGTGAGGCTTGAACTCACGACCCTGAGATCAAGAGTCACGTGCTGTTCTGAATGAGCCACCTAAGTGCCCCACACTTTCATTCCTGAAGTTTAAACGGCAAACGTCGCAGCCCCTCCACCAAGGACGCACCTGAGAGCTCTGCCTGCAGTTTGACGAGCTGGCCCTTGAGGAGGTCTGTCTCCCTCAAGCTTTCTGTCAGCTGCATCTGCAGCTCCACTTCCTTCTTCTGGTGAGCGGTCACCTTCAGCTGCAGACGAGAGACTTGAGCGGTGGCTGCTGTTAACTCTTCCGTCACCTTGGCCTGAATAGTAACAAAGTATGACGCCACTTCAAACACAGCTGTCCCTTGCCTCCAAGTGAGGACCCAACCGCACACACTCTGCTGACTGAACTGGCAGGAAGGGAGCTAACCCTCAACATGCATTAAACCGAAATCAAGCCTTCAATATGCGTCTCTGGTCCACGAATTCCCTTGCGGAAATCCGCCCTTAGGAAGCATTCAGCGAAATTACAAAAATTTTGCTACGAGATCTTCACTGCCGATTGTTTCCAGTTGCAAAAGAATGGAAAAATAAAATGCTGGGAGATGGGCTTGATGAAGCAAACTGTGATACATCTATCCTGCATGCAACTATCAAGAATGGGGCTATGAGAGAAGACGTTGGGGACAGAGCCACAGCCTACTATTAAACGTTACCAATCTGATACGTGAGAAATGGTATTCCTGCCCGTTTTCTAACTTTCCTAGGATAAACAAGTATGGTTTTTTTTTTTTTTAATAAGAAAAGGATCTTTTAAAATTTAAACTGAACGCCTTCAACACCGTCAACTTGTGAGTTTGCAGCTTCTCCCTAGTGGTCCTGACCACTGGCAGTATTACGATGGAAAGCTCAGCCACATGAGAGCAACTGTGCTGGGGGTTCTTGGAAGAACAGAGCTAAAAAAAGAAGGAAACGTTTCAGTTTTTCTGAGGGCTGAACGTATTGCAAACGGTGCCCTGGATTGGCCTAAGAGAAGCTGCGTGTGCGTGCTCGAGTAACGTCCGGCGAAACTACAGTGATTACCCTGGAGAGCCCTCTGATGATAGTCTGTGCAGTACGCGTGATGATTAAGAGGACGGTCAACGGAACAGAATGGTAAACAAGTGACAAATACCACAGTCTCATCACCTGAACTGATGTGCTCCCATAAAAGTGAGGAGAAATGAGATGACAGGAAAGGCAGTGAACAGTTGCTTGGCTGGTGACCAGTCTTGATTTTGGACAGTGAAGTATTGATGTGGTTGGACCATCTCTCCTATACTATTACGCTGCTACTCCTGTTCCTCCTCCTGTACTATCTACTTGTGCATTTATAGTTGTTTACTTTCTTACTGTCACTTGTCCCTTCTTATGGTATTCACTGCACCCCTGCAGATTTAAGCTTTCCAAAGCCTTTACTGGTTTTCTAAGCTTATGTTTAAAAAAAAATTTTTTTTTTTAACATTTTATTTATTTTTGAGACAGGGAGAGACAAAGCATGAACAGGGGGAGGGTCAGGGAGAGGGAGACACAGAATCTGAAACAGGCTCCAGGCTCTGAGCTGGCAGCACAGAGCCCGACGCGGGGCTCAAACTCACAGACTGCGAAATCATGACCTGAGCCAAAGTCGGCCGCTTAACCGACTGAGCCACCCAGGCGCCCCTCTAGCTTACGTTTAAAACCTGATATTCTGGGGGCACGTGGGTGGCTCAGTTGGTTAAGCGTCTGACGTTGGCTCAGGTCATGATCTCACGGTTTGTGGGTTCGAGCCCCACATCAGGCTCTGTGGTGACAGCTCAGTTTCGGATTCTGTGTCTCCCTCTCTCTCTGCCCCTCCCCTGCTCATGCTCTGTCTCCCTCTCTCTCTCTTTCTCTCTCAAAAATAAATAAAACATTTTTAAAAGTTTAAAAAATAAAATGAAATAAAATAAAATGAAATGAAATAAAATAAAATAAAATAAAATAAAATAAAATCTGATATTCTGGCTCTCCTAAAAGGGGGGGAAATAAAGCAAATTAAAAGTGTATGTAAAATAAAAAGAAACAGGCTATGAATGAGTATTGAGAACCCCCTGACAAAGACTCTCTCCTTGACCAAACTTCAGTCAGACTCCTCTGAGCCCCTGACCTTGGCCTCCCATCCTGTCTGTGGCCTGCCCAGCCTAGTTTTAGCAAGAATCCTGCTATGTCCATTCAGAGACAACCCCTCTCCTTGATATCTGAACAAGTTCTTCATCCTCGACCTTTGGTATCTCAGTCCTTGGCCTGTCATTAGCAAGAATCCTACTAGGTCGGTTTAGCCAAGAATCCCCCTACCCATGATGTCTCCTCTGAGTCATTTTCTGGCACTGACCCTCACTCTGCTCCTTAGCTATAAATCCCCCATCTGTTCTTACTGTATTTGGAGGAGCCCAATCTTTCTCTCCTTCTGCAACAATGTTGAATAAAGTCTTCCTTACTATTTCAGTAAGTACCCAAATAGTTTTTTCTTCTAACAGTATGAGACCTTTGGAGTGAGCTCTAAGATACTTATTTCTGCTGTGTGGTAGCCTTAGGTTTTTACCTGTTAAACACAGAGGACAATGGTATCTAGAACGTCCAGAGAGAAGAGGGGTTTTCATCTGCCCCAAGTAGAAAAAAAGTTTTAGTCACTGTCCTGCCACATGTGGCCTAATGGGACCTGAGCTCACACAGCACCCACAGAGCATCATGTCTGTCTGTGGCTCGAGAGTTCACAGATATCAGAACGAGGGCCATTCACAAAGGACTCACAGCTAAGGCCACTGGAAGGACTGTACGTCCCTGGAGGGGAGGCAGTGGGATGGGTGGTCCCTCCCTCACCAAAGGTCACTCAAAAGTTCTTTTTAGCTCAGAGCCTTACCTAGAAAGGCCTGTTAGAAGCATGAAAAGCAATATTTTCACCCAAACACACATGTGTTTCACCCAAACACACGTGTGCACAGAGGAAACAGTGAAGGGATGAGTAATAGGAAAGGAAAGCAAAGGCAGGGAGAACCAAGAATTCAGAAAAACAAGTAAAAAAGAGCATTCAAGTTAGAGGCAGGAAAAGGTACCAAAGAAAAATGGCAATTTTCCTTTCCAAAAGGAAAAAGGACATAGCTGACTGGAAGTGAGGCCCTGGGCAAGTCTCTGACTCTCTCTGGGTCGCAGTTTGATCCTCTGTAAACCAAGTGACCTCCGACAGCTCTTGCATTAGTCCAGGGTTTTATGTGGAAATACTAACCCTGTCACAGAAAAAAATAAAAATAAAAAAAATAATAATGATTAATTCCATTTACCAAATATCCACTGAGCACTCAGCCAAAATTTTCTGAGCTGCGTTTGAAGGCAGAGAACTGTCTCCAGGGATTAAAGGACCTCAATTATCTCCCTTTAGGAGAATTTTCACAGGGACGACTGCTAAGTAAGAAAGAAGTGGAGCAAAAGAAAAGCGGGTAGAGTCGAGCCTTGAAAGTTTCCCTGGAAGAAAAGTGGCCAAGTGAGGCATGTGGTACTTGGTACCTGCCCACCAAGCCCTGTGATCTTTAGTCCAGGAGATGCTCTCCGATGTGTGGAAGCAGGGTGCCTAGAACCTGGTGGGTACTTAACATACTGCAGCTGCTACCACTGTTATTATTACTAATGTTTCTGCTCTTACAGACAGAACATCTACCAGTTACAGGCACTGGGCCAGACATTTCTGTTTATCAATACGAATCACGTGGGTGGATTAATAAGCTAACTCATGGGGTTGGCAAACCCTGACCCACGGGCCAAACTGGCCTGCTGCCTGTTTTTGTAAATAAAATTTTATTGGAACTCACACACACACCCCTACTGATACTCAGCATGAGAATCACATGGTGAAATTACTAAAAACAAATGTGCCCAGCTGCCACGTCCAGAAATTGCCGCAAAAGAAACCACTAACAAGAGCAGGGTCCTCAGCTGGCTGTGCATCAGAATCAAAAGGAGCTTTTTAAAAGTTCAGATTTGGCTTTCAGCTAGATATCCTGAATTAGAATCTCAAGATGAAGTTTAAGAAGATGTATTTTTTAATCAAGCATCTCAAGGGTTCTGAGGCAACCAGACTAACATTTGGGAACAACTGATCTAGAAGTTCTAGTAATCATTTTAGACCTGAATAACAGGTCTAACAGCTAGACCAAACATGTCTGGGTGTCCCTGCCAGGCCTATGGATTAAACAAAGAAAGAAAGGAAAAAGAAAAGAAAAGGAAAGGAAAGGAAAGGAAAGGAAAGGAAAGGAAAGGAAAGAGAAAAGAAAGAGTAAAGGAGAGAAAAAATAAAAGTAGAAGAAGGAGAAGTAATAAAAAGTATGGCAAATGGGAGTGGTGAAGTGACCCCAGTACTATTTGGTGATGCCAATGTCATAGGCTGCTGACCTTGACCCAGGCCAGACAAGTCAGCCACAACAAACAAGGGATGTGGAAAGTAGCAGTGAGGAAGGACCGGGATCAGGATGGAATGGGGCTGTGCTAGGCAAGGCACTGCTCATCAGAGGCTAAGAGGTCGGAGATATTTCTTCCCTGGATACTATAGCTAAGAGAATACAACGAATGAAAAATTACATGAGACGTAAGTAAGGAATCCTCATCATGATCAGCCAATGAGGAAGTGGGTAAACTCCACAAGGTTATCAAATGCATTCAACTCAACTTTTCAAGTTTCCAAGAAACATTCAAATAGAAAATGTAAACCATTTCTTAAACCTGAGGTAACAGACAACGGGGTCAAGGGCTCCCAACTGAGGAATGGTAGCCCAAACAAGGAGGAATCCATGCCGGATAAACAGTACTGCCAGAGCAGAGACAGGAGGAGTGAGCTTCCGAACCAGCCCAGCCCAGCCCAAGGCCCACTAGAGTCTTGCTTATAGCTACTCCAGGAACAGTCAAAATTCCTACTTCTGAACTGACTAAAGCCAAACAGCAGTACTTCAAAATGCTCCAGCAGACGCAGGTGAAGGAACAAAGTAACCAACCTTAAATTTCACCATAGTGTTTGTTACGTGGCATAAGAATTTTCTGTTGTGTCAACAGAATAAATTTCGTTTTCTAATAAATGATGTAATCCTCACCTTAATCAAATTACTAAGATCAAGGATAGTTTTTGAGTCAACCCATTGCAAAGCATATTATAAAACGGAAGTCTGGATGGTGGATATACTAAAATCTGTTGGATGCTTTCTAGTTCTTTTCCCAATGATGGCAAAAACTTTTGTTGAAAAGTAGATAGTTAAGTCCGTACACAAGACCACTCCTGAGCTCCACACATCCTGATGGGCTTTCCTCTCCCTTGTTACTTTACCTTCTCTTGTTCAGCATGCAATGCTCTTGCCTGTGTGTTTTCTGTGGCTGTCTGAAGCGAGTTGTTCCTCTTCTCCATCATCAGGTTACTCTGCTCAACATACCTATGAAATAGGGGAAAAGACATTTATCGAGCACCGAATGTATATCGGGCACAATCAGTGCTCACAACATTGCTCTACACTTCAAAAAACAATCTGAAAGCACTTTTGTTTTCCTTAGGTCTGCAGTAATCAAGTTTGGAGGTAAGAACCAGGGCTGGAGGTATTGCCTTGCATAATGAAGAGAAGAGGAATTGGAAGCATGTATGGTGAGGGGGAATGAAAGAGAAAAGAGGGAGGAAGAAAAGAAAGCCCTTATCCCCCCCAAATCCCCCCACAAGTGGGAATCAAGAGACCCTAGAAAAGAGAAATATGGAAGAATGATTCTTTAAGTGAAATGCTATATGCTGTGACATGTTCCCCTGACCAGCCCCCTAATATCTTCAGAAGGATCTAGAAAAATTACACAATGTTTGGGCTTTATATGGAAATCAGTGAAGTTCTCATTGATGAAATAGAGTCAGCCCACACAAAAGAGAGAAGAGTTGACAGTATTCCTAAGGGTTTTCTACATATTAACACCATTTTTACAGATGAGAAAACTATGGCCAAGAGGAATAAATAAATACACAAAGCCACATAACAAAAGAGGAGCAGAGCTTGGATTCAAACACAGGTTTGCCTTATATGACAGCCTACTGTGCTCCTTCTACCAAAATGCCTCTCAGAAAACAAACAGTAATTCACATGACAGGCAGGAAACAAATAGCAGAAGTACACATAAACTACACTAAACAAACATGCTTATCTAACTTGGGCATTTACAAATGAAACCCTCTGTCCATCCTAGCCAGTGCCCCGTACCTGTCATTACCTCTGATTTCGTTCAATTAGTTCACTAATCTTGTCATTCTGTTCTTCTATGCGACTACTCTTTTCGAGGATCTCTTGTTTCAATCTTTCATTTTCCTAAATTCAAAATATATAATGTATAACTTGAGTTTTTAAGAGAAAAGTGCCAGAAATATAAGGGAATCAGCTTGAACTGACAGGTAACACTGTTATAAAATTTGAGATTAAAAAACTAGAACTTATGTCCACACAGATATAATATTTAAAACATCGAACCATACCTGATGAATACAAATCACTATGCCCAATAGATTAAACATATACATGGACATAAAATGAAGCAAAACACCAAACTACAGTCTAAAAAAAAGTTTTCTTGGACTTTATATTGATGAGGCACTTGGACTCAAATTAGGACATAATGGATTTTCCAGAATTTCCCAACTCAGTGCAGCATTTATCACAAGCTCTCTATCTGTGCTGCAGAGGTTTTAAAGCATAGTGCATCCTGAAAGAGAAGGGGGCAAGACCCGCAGGCTGTGTTCTCTTCTTGATCCCTCTCACCTGAATAATTCGTTGGATGTTGCCCATAATCATGCTGGTTTCCATTGTAACCGACATGCTGGGAAGCAGCAGGGAATTGCCAGCACTGTGCTTCTGTAACTCTTCAACCTACAAAAGGGGGAAGGAAGGACTTTGTGAGAAATTTTTAAATGAAGAAATAAAACTTACCCAAGATCTGACCACTTTTTTGAAGAGTTTCTGAGACAATCTTGAACATAAGCTAGTTTTCTTCTGCCACCTGGATTCCAAAATAAAAACTAACCTTCTAGGAAAATAACTACTAACTACTAGGAATACAGGAAACCAAGGAAGAGTTTACCTGTAGTCTTGGTTGCTCCCTATTTGCACCCCCTGTTCATTCCCCTACTTTCAACACAGCCACAACCCTGACTCAGTCACCTTGGTCATGAGATGATCCATTTTATCAGCCACTTTGCTGACTGCCATTCGAATTTCAGTGTTATGTTGCCGGGCTTCAGTCATGAGAAACGAAGCCATGTCACTGGATCCTAAACAGACATAAGCCAAAAAGAACCTAATGAAACTGGAGCAGAGGAGACTGTATGAGGAAAAACCAACAGCTCTTGCAGCAGAGGAAAGAAAGAAATTAACATCTCAAAAATACTGGGAAATGCTGTAGGCGATTCACACTGTCAGGAGAAGATATAGAGAACACAGAGGAAAAGGGCTCCAAAGCTAATAGTAAGCTATGCTCCTGCAAAATGCATTGAGGGAGACAGTCTGGTCCAAGGGCACAAGGATGCCCACTCTGGTCTGCCATAGCACTGACAGCTCAGATTACTTCTCCACTCATCCAAGTGCATGCCAGGCATCGTACCAGGTACCGGGGATTCAGCAACGAATGAAACCTGGTTCTGCCCTTGGCGAGCTCACAGTCTGGTGGGGAGACTCGCATGAAAACAGATTATTACAACAGAGTGTTTTAAGTGCAAGAGATGGACCATGTACAAGGTACAAAAGGAGCACAGAGAAAAGCAAAGATTAACTCTTTGGTGACACATATACGCAGTTCTGTGTGTGGGAGGAGAGAAGGTAGGGATGTTAACAAGCAGGGAACATTTCACAGAGAAGAGATTAGATGGTTTCCCAGATGGAGAAGGGGCAGGGCTCCAGACACAGTAGCATCCATGAAACCCTTACCACTCCGGGACCATAAATTATGTTGCAGGATATGCTGTCTTCTTCTTACCGCTGTCCTAAGACAAGCTGCGGAATAAGAAGGTAGGATAGCATTCCAGCTATTTACGTTTTAGTTTGTGTTGGTTTTTAAACATAAAATGTACATTTCATTTTCTTTCGTTTTTTAATACAAAATTTACATTTTATTTTTTATACCAATGAGTTTTTTATAGACACTTGTACATGCATGAAAGATACCTGTAAGTTACCCAAGTAACTGTTAACAACAGTTTCCCATGGTCAGGGATATTAATGATGGAGATCAGGAAGTTTTTACTTTATACTCTTGTGTTGACTTTTTTATCAGAGCTTATTATTTTCATAATTTAAAAATGGTAACAAAGTAGCTTCCATTTGAGATACTGAATACCCCCAGTCACCATGCTTTCTCACAATTTTCCCCAACATGTTATTCTCTTACAGTTTTCTATAAACTCTACAGAACCACTCTGACAGAGCAATGTAAAAGGGCTAGCAGGAGAAAATGCAAAAACAAAACAGAAAGTGGGCATGACAGGTTTTTTGCGGATGATGGAAACGTTCTAAAATTGGACTGCCGAGAAGGTTGCACAACTCTGTGATTTTACTGAAAAAAATCCTTGATTTATGTGACAGAGAGAGAGAGAGAGAGCAGGGGAAGGGTGGAGAGAAAGGGAGACACAGAATCTGAAGCAGGCTCCAGGCTCTGAGCTGTCAGCACAGAGCCCGACGCGGGGCCTGAACCCACAAGCGGTGAGATCATGACCTGAGCCAAAGTCAGGACGCTTAACCCACTGAGCCTCCCAGGCACCCCTCTCAAGAAAGCTATTTAAAAAAAAAAAAAAAATGGAAGAAATCTATTGGAGTGAATATGAAAACGGGCTGGCGGCAGGGGGAAGGGGAGCAGAAGATGAGAAACCATGGGGTCCGCTCCCTACCTTGAAAATGGGGAGACTGAGAGAGCGGTGTGGGGTACAGGGGCCGCGCAGGCTGCAGCTGGGAGGTGACGGCTGACGCGTGGGGATAAGCGTAGGCTTGCATACCTGCATAGGGCTGAGAAAATGCCAAGTTATGGCCAGTTTATAAAACATTCACGTCTTTCTTTTCTGCTTAATCTGTCTTTGATGGCATAAAGAGATTAAGCTGAAAGGAGACACAACCTTGTTAAGGGTGGAGACAGAGTAGATCAAGTTCGGTACTGGGTAGGCACTGCAGCAGGAGAGTGATCTGTGTCATCCAGTGGTGCGTGATCACTAAAGTCCTGTCCAGAAAGTGAGGGAAGTGTGTCTCAGGTCACTCCCAAGTCCTCTGGCAGTATGATTTAATTAAGTAGGGATTCATCTCCCAGCCACTGGGCCTACTGATGGTCTAAGAAATTTTTAAACTAAAGAAACATGGCTGAGGCTCCACTGGGGTCACAGGACAGGTATTCATTGAGATTTCAAAGTAAATCCACCAGTCTCCAAAGGATGACTCTTCCCTGCTAGATTCAGATGCTCTTGTGACCAAGAGCTTTCATTTTCTCCTGAACTGTGGTCCCTTCAACTATAAAATGAAAATAATAACTCCACTCAGGGTGGTTGTGTAGACTAGACGAAGTGATATATATGTAAAGTTCCTAACAGCTGGTAAGTTAAGTGCCTGGCAGATAGGAAATGCTCAATAAACAGTAGCTTTCATTTAAATGATGATGGTTATTCTTCTTTGAGTTAAGGAAATCCAGCTCATTTCCAGGGATAGATAAACTACCTACCTAGCCATTATTAACAAAAACAAACAAAAAACTCAGGCTATAGGATAGTAATTGTCCACTTGGCAGTGGGGAGAGGGCAAGTTGGGCCTTTATTTCACTCTTGACATACCCTGTCCCACCAATGGGGCCTAGCTCACCAGCCATCACTCCTACCCTTCCACTATGGATCACCAAGGAAGTGAGGCCCTCTTATTACTGGGGGTATGTTTTATCCACCAAATATGTCAAGGCAGTAAAAAGAATCCACTGTCCTGGCAAATGTCAGCAGAGGAGACAGACTGCTGTCACTGCCTTCTGTGAAACAGAATAAAACTTACTTTAGGAGATCTCTTTTGGAAGATAACTAGAGAAAGAGTCTCCATAGAGACTCCACCCTCAACCTACAACAGTTCTGCTAAGTACAATGCAAAATGTTAGCCTATCAGCTGCTAGATAGAAAAGAACACAGAGGACTTGAATACGCCCTTCAAGGAGACATGTGCAAAGGAAAGAAAACAAACACTGACTGGGCCTTTACCATGTGCCAGGCCTTGTACCGGGTGCTTTGCCTGTTCTCACATTTCTGCTTTACAACAAGCTGTAAGGTAGGTGATCCTTTGTCTGGTTTAGAGATAAGATAGTGGCGGTTCAGGAAGGGGGAGAGTGATAAATTCTGATGTGGGGAATCGCTACGGTACAATCTGTGCAGGAAGGTGAAAAGACACTGACAAGAACCTAGTAAGTTACAGCTTATAACTGATGTGGTTTAAAAACCTTGTTACCTGAAAGGACTGGGCATTTCCAGACACAGCTGAGTGGGAATCGAGAGATGCAACTTGCATTAAGGCAGCAGAGGGTGCCTGGAGTCCAGAAACAGATGGCTGAGGTGCTAAGATAAAGCAGAAAGTTTTCACCATTATCCATCCTGCCCTCCTTGGCAGAAGTCTGGCCTAGAACTTTACATACTACAACACGCTCCGGACTTGACCACTGTCCTCATCTACTCTCCTGAAACCAACTCTACTGGAATCTCAGCAACGGGCTGGCACAAGGAACCTGGGGGTCTCGGGCACATGTGACTCAGACCTATGGTCCCATCAGCTGACGGGAAGTACAGAATTACACGCAGGGGGGTGTCTCCTTAGCTGAGTGCACACTTCCGAAACTGGCAATATCCCACAGCGGGAGACACAGCAGGCAGACCAAATCCATCTCCAGGGCTGAAAACGCCCCACCCAGGGACAAACTGACAAGTTTTACACTCTAAGCCGGTTCTCAATACTAAAACAATGCAGCCTAACAATGTAAGGAACAGGGATGATAACTCTGGTGCTGACTTAATTCAAGGCCACAGAGCCAGAGAGGTTCCTTACCTTGTGAGGTCATCTGTGGTAGCACAGGATGTGCTGGCTGGAGAGAGGGCTGCATGGATGGAGTTGCCACCGGCTGTCCAGCTCCTCGCACAGTGTTCACTTCCTGAAACAGGAACAAACATTTTGGTTACTATGTATTGGGTCCTTAAATGAAGACTGAGGCTGATCGTCTACCCTAAACCTGCTTACCCCCAGTGTTTTTAGGCAAAGAAGAGGAAGGAAAGGCAAGAGTTTAGGGTGTGGGCTGTGGGAGATCCCTTCCCCCTATAAATCATACCAAGTAATTAAATAGAGTTAATTTCTTCAAACATTCTAAGTTGTTGATATTTTAGGGACTAAAGCAGCTGTAGTGACCGCTCTCCAGAATGTACCATTTTCCAGGCGAGCAGTTACCTTAAAATTGACCTAGTGTGTTCCTAGAGAACAGGGTTCTCTTGCAAGGAAACCCAGGGAACAGTATAGCCTCTCCTCTTCTGCCAAATAATCCCCACAGACCTCAAGGTACTCACTTAAAATCAGACAGATTGGGTTCACTGAGTCTCTTTTTAGAGTGTTTTCCCCCATTCTTTCTTTTCATAAAAATCAAAGCAATGTTGGTCTCTACTATAATTCCACACAAAATTATCTTCTGAACATTTGCCCAATTCGTACAAGGAAAAGACAAACTTGGGGCACAAAATATGGTGACTATGATCTGCTATCTTACAGTTCGAAGGCTGAAATCTCTTTGACATTCTTTTACTTTAGAACTTCCCCTTATCCCCTCATATTCTCAAAAATGTATTATGCATTTCTGGAAAAGTATGACAGTTTACATCACTGCAGCTCTAATCCACCTAAATGTCTAACAACAGAATGAAAGGAATTTAAAAAATAGAGCTAACAGAACACTGAGTTGCCTTTGAAGAAAACAATGCTTTATTTATTTATGTTAATTATATTATTTACAGTGAGTACCTATAACAAGAGGCCCCAGAAATCCTATCCTCCTTTAAAACATTAAATCTACTGAGAGCCTGGGGCACCAGGGTGGCTCAGTTGGTTAAGCAACAAACCCTTAATTTCGGCTCAGGTCATGATCTCATAGTTCATGAGTTTGGGCCCCATGTGGGGCTTTGTGCTGACAGCATGGAGCCTGCTTGAGATACTCTCTCTGCCCCTCCTGTGTGCCTTCTTTCTCAAAAATAAAGAAAGAAACTTAAAAAAAAAAAAAACTCTTAAAAAAATTTGAACTTCAAAACTACTTAGAGCTTTGCCAGGAAGAAATAAAACAAAATGAAGAAAAATAAAGCCTATTTTGGAAAATTTTTTCAAGAGCATCACCTTTGCTTTGTTTTATATGAAAGTCAAAGAATCCTAAAAATCAATCTGTTATGTGTTTCAGTTCAACTGAGAGAGGATGATTTTATTCAATAAGGACCTGACCAACAGGAAAAGAGCTAAGTTAGAACTAAGCTACTTTCATATCATACACCAAATTCCAGGTGGATAAAAATTTTAGATCAAAATATGAAATAATACTTTTAGAAAACACATGTGATGTTTATAATATCTGAAAATGAGAAAGCTTTCTAAACATAATGTCAAAACATAATGTCAAAGCATAATGTCAAAAGCAAAAGACATAGGGAAAAAACTGATACAATTCATTGCAATAAAATTCTTGAAATTCAGGGGTGCCTGGGTGGCTCAATTGGTTAAGCGTCCGGTCTTGGCCCAGGTCATGATCTCTGCTGTCAGCACAGAGCCCACTTCGGATCCTCCAACCCCCCCACCCCCGCCCCGCCTCTGCTCCTTCCCTGCTCACTTTCTCAAAAGCAATAAATAAAAAAATTTTAAAAAATCTTTTTAACTTCAAAACAACCACACCATATACAAAGCCAAAAGACAAAACAGTGTGATCCTCAGCAAAAGGTAATGTCAGTGGGAACACCAACATGTCCGAAGAGAATCTAGACATTCAATCAACCAATAGGAATTGAGCATCTTTCATGGTTTGGGCACCATGCTGCCTCAAGCGTGGTTTTTACTGACAATAGAGATTCTAGAAGAAGGCTAAACTGACTACTTAAAACTTGCCTGTTCTTGTGGCAGATGTAGGAGATTGCTTCCATTTCTGAGGGGAAGTACTAATCACAGTGGAAACACATGTACCAATACTAACATGCATCGTTTTGAATATAAGCTCTCCACATGATTCTGGGTTACAGGCAGAAAAAGTAATAATTTTAACCAAAAGAACACAAGGTAGAAATATTAGCACTATTCATTCTAACAGAGCCAGGGGGTCATACCTCAATTTCTGAATCATTGGAATCCAGCTGTGGTGGAAGGATGGGCAGCATGGGCTGGCCCATTTTAGCCATCCGAGAGATCAACTTGGCTTTGACTGTATCAGGATTCTAAAAAGAGAAGAGAGTCACAAAAGTCACTATAATCAAGGCTCACTACTTTAGTCTTATGTCTTTGGCTCTTAAATCAAATCCTTCAGTAAGCCCCCCTGCCATGTTGATTTGAAACTATTTCTTCTACAAAATAAGAATTAAATATTTCTTGCCAAAGAAAGCACACACGGGTCACAATTAATAACAGCAGTAAAAAATAATGCCCTGTAAGTTGGAATGAACACAGGGGTTCCACATGTATTACCTCATTTCAATCAAGTCTCCCACCAGGCGTAATTCTTCTCATTTTACAGGTGAAAAACTACATACAGATCAAGGGAAAGAGGCATTGTAGATGACAGTACCCTCTGAAAACCCTGGGAGAAATTCAGCAAATAGATGTTCAGAAAAGATTTGGGGAAAGAAGGAAACAGGAGCTCTTTGTTCCAAATTCAGGTTCATATAACTCTGACTTGGCATTGACTACACACTAGTCCCTGTGCTAGAAGCCTCTATATCTGTTCAAGTGCAGCCTTCAGAGTGGAGAGTACATACCCTGAGGGTATATATGATGATCTACTGGGCATAAAAAGAAATGACCATAACCTCTATTTTTGGATTATTTTAAGCGGTTATAAACATAAGATATTAAACTTATTTATTACAGGGATGGACAGTACTTTACACAATTTGTAAACAGATATATATTAGGCGCATGTTCTCATTTTTTTAACTGATCAGAGGGACATAATCAAAGAAAGCTGGGTCCATCAAAAGAGGACTAGATATACCATAACCACACAGTGGCATACCCCGATCTAGAGATAAAAAAAGAACGAGGAAGCTTTCAGTATACTAACACGGAAAGATACTGTTAAATATACCATAATGTAAAAAGCATGGAGGACAACACATATACTATGCCATTTTTTGTGAAAGGATGGAAAAATAGAATATACATTCCTATTTGTTTGCATCTGCATTAAAAACATTAAAAGAATATATATGAAACTAATAAAAGCATTTACCTAAAAGGAGAGGGAGATGGGATGGGGTAGATGGAGCTAGGGGCAGGAGTGAAACTTTGCAACGTATATCTTCTTATATTGTTTTGATCATTATCAAAACATATGAATGTAATCACCTATTCAAAACAAAAAATAAAAACTTAAATGTAAAAAGAAAGAAGAAGATGGTGAGTTTTGCCTCAATTAAAAAAAAAAACAAAAAACTATTGGGGCGCTTGGGTGGCTCAGTCAGTTGAGTGTCTGACTTCGGCTCAGGTCATGATCTCACAGTTTGTGAGTTCGAGCCCCGCGTCGGGCTCTGTGCTGACAGCTCAGAGCCTGGAGCCTGCTTCGGATTCTGTCTCCTTCATTCTCTGCCCCTCCCCACTTGTGGCCTGTCTCTCTCTCAAAAATAAATAAATGTAAAAAGAAAAAACAAACAAAAAAAAACAACTGTAAAAGACAAAAGAAAATTTTTAAAAAGTTTGAAGACCAAGTGTCTACTGGAAGTTACTGAAGCTTAGAAACGGTGACAACAATAGCTCTGCCTAGAAAGTACCAGAGAACCCACACTAAATAATTTTCGTGACCGTTTGAAGATCCGAGGTTATCATTGTTTTTCAATTTTCTTAATTCTCTGGCTTCAAGTTTTGGGGTTCTGGAGATCACTCGTTATACATACCAAATCAATTATTTGTTTAATAATTCCTGCTTTGGGCTGATTATAAACAAGTAAACCAGGGCTAGAGAGAAATTAATCATCAGTTTCACTCCACGCAATTATCTTGTTTCCCAGCATGGAGGCGAAGGCCCCAGGGCTTTCATCTCATCCTCATGCGGCAAACTCAGATGCCTTCACCGACCAGGCAGGGCAGCAGTCAAGAACAGTGTTCATGCTCCCAAAGGCTTTCAAATCCAAATTCTACTACAACCGTATGCTAGTCTTCTCATCTTGCAGTCAGAGAAACACAGAGGCCCAGTGACTGCCTCAAAGTCAACTAGTTGGTGAATTAGTGCAGGATTCGTCTAAGACAATGAAAGCGTGAAGCCACACAGTGTTAGCAGTAATCATGATAATAACAAGAGCTAATGTTAAGTGAATGCTTACAGTATGCCATACACAATGCTAACACCTCCACAGACATTATTTTATTTAAACTTCATAAAAATCTCTTAAGTATAAAGTGAAGGCATACTTTATGTAGGCTCTGAGCTTAGTGCTTTACAAACAGATCACAAGAACACTTTAAAGGAACTATGAGAATTATATCCACTTTAATAATGAAGAAGCTGAGGACCAGAAGTTAGATAATTTTCTCAAGGCCACAAGTTTACCAGAATAAAGATCTGAACACAGGTCTGTCCTTGTAGAAGCCCAAGCTAATTTATACTAATTTCCAAGGAAGGGGAAATTAATAAAATAGTGAACTTTTTTTTTTTTTTTTGGTCTATCCTACCCTAGGCACATGAAACCTTTTCAGCAGACTTGGGGTGAGGGAGACAGACTTGCATACTCACTGTATTTACTGTCAGCTGTTCATTGAGGGAGTTAGATTTGATACGAAGAGCCGGCTCCCTGAAAGTAACACATATGCTAAGATAAAAAAAAAAAATCCCAAATCCATAATCTTAAGTCTCAATCATGCTGGATAAGCAAACTGTTTTCGAAAACATTTGTCAATTCACTTGCTGTGAAAGAGAATTTTAATCATTCTTCGGTTTGCACAATCTCTGAAAGTTGTTGAAAATGACTAATTTTCCATTCAAATTTTTTTGATTATTTCCATTTTTTTCCCCTTGAGTATGTGCTTTATGTTTATGCCTTTTACCCAATTTTCTTCCAGGGTCTGGCAGGTATTCATATACATGAGTTAGTGGTTTAAAAGACTGTGAGTATTAATCAATTCTTTGTCAGAAAAATCTTCAAGCAAATATTTTCCCCACTTCCCTCATCTCATTTTCTCCCAATTATTTAAAATTATTTTAGGGGCGCCTGGGTGGCTCAGTCGGTTAAGCGGCCGACTTTGGCTCAGGTCACGATCTCGCGTTCCATGGGTTCGAGCCCCGCGTCGGGCTCTGGGCTGATGGCTCAGAGCCTGGAGCCTGCTTCCGATTCTGTGTCTCCCTCTCTCTCTGCCCCTCCCCCGTTCATGCTCTGTCTCTCTCTGTCTCAAAAATAAACAAAATGTTAAAAAAAAATTTTTTTTTTAAAGTATAAAAAAATAAATAAATAAAAAATAAATAAAATTATTTTAGTTTGCAACTACACCTTATTTCTTAACCCCTCTACGGATCGCTTCTATGGACAATAAAAAAGCATGATACAACCTCAGGATCTTACCCTGATTTGAAAGGCACCGATGTAGGTGGTGATACAACAGGGTCAGCAGAGAGGCTGTCCGCACCTGGTATGGGAGAAGGGGCGGCGGAATCGCGGGAGCTAACGCTGTGCCCATCAGAGCCAGAATCTCTGGCAAACTTGACCTGGGAAGAAAGAGATCAACCACAGGTGGAACAGGCTACAAAAAAAGAGATCCTGCCTCCTCTGCCCTCCTTTCTTTTACTTATTCTTCACTACACAAGTCATTACCTGTTCCCTTGTAGCAAATCAGAAAATGTAGATAAGCCAATCATCATCATCATCCGTAATCCAACCACGACACAATAACACTGCTAGAGTCTGTGCAGTGTTTCACATCTATGTGTTTGTATATTTTTTACAAAAAAGGGACCATATTGTTTTGAAACCTGCTTTGCTCACTCAGTAATACATTTCCATGTTACTAAATTACCAATCTACAACATCATTTTTAACTACTGAAGAGTATGTCTAACTTCAAGGGTCATACCCATACCTGCTATCATCTACAGGAAAAAGTCTCTAAAAGACTATGGAAACCGAAGTCTTAAATATGTTGCTACAAAATTTATTTCACCAATTCCTAGTTGTTAGACATCCAGTTCATTTCTAATTTCCCTGTCACATCATAAACAATACTTCTATGAATGACTTTTTATCTATATCTTTGCACATAACCTTTCCCAAAGTATAAATTCCCAGAAGTTAAACAGTTGGAGAAAAGGTATGTTCATTTTTAAGGCTTTTGGTATACACCACTACATTTCACACCACAAAGGGTGAACTCCTCTCTCTCTACTCCACAAGTAGTGTGTAATGTTCTCTTGATGCTCATCACACTGGTTATTATCATTCTGTATCAGCCTGGTCAATTTAATAAGCATGTCAATTTGTAATTCATTGATTATTAGTAATATAGAGTTTTTTTTTCTTATGGTTACAAAATGCCAGTCTTAATGGATTCAAATTGGTTCGCTATCTTTTTTTTTTAAATGTTTATTTATTTTTGAGACAGAGACTGAGAGAGACACAGAGTGTGAGCGGGGAAGGGACAGAGAGAGAGGGAGACACAGAATCCAAAGCAGACACCAGGCTCCGAGCTGTTAGCACAGAGTCCGACGCAGGGCTTGAAATCACGAACTGTGAGATCATGACCTGGGCCGAAGTCAGACGCTTAACCAAACTGAGCCACACAGGTGCCCTGGTTTGTTATCCAAGACCAATCATGACTTCCTCAAAGTCAAAGGAAAACTCAGAATATAAAAGCTGTGGAAAAGGCAGCTCAAAGCACATCAGTAAAAGAAGGCTGGAATGACTCAGCAGAGATAAAGGGTTCAATTAGGAAAGTCGTTGAGAAGAAAAGCATATCATTGGTTGCAGCAGAAAGAACAGCCACAGTGAAGATAATCATAATTTTTATTTTCTATATTATATTTTATAGTCACAAACACTAGCACACCTAACAAACACAATGTAAAAGCAAACAAGGTCTTTTTTTTTTTTTTTTTGGAGGGAGCATTAATTTATTTAACCACAATTTGTTACAAATTTTATTGTAGAAATTCTACATATTCACGACAAAAATTTTGGAGGATGTACAAAAGAAAAGTTTCTGAACTCCATTTCCATTCCCCAGAAAAAGTCACTTTTAATCATTTTTTTTAACATTCCAGAAATTTCCTATGAAGATATGGGCAATATACATGTATCTATCTGTATAGATACAGACATACATATGTACATGTGTATGACTGTGTATATACATTTTTATATATGTTTGTTCATAAATATTTTATATATTTACATACACATGCATACACGAGATCATACTATCCATACTAATTTGCAACTTGCTTTTTTCACTTAACAACAGATTTTGCATATTCTGTAAGAAATGCATAAAAGTCCACTCCATGAAAAACCATAACTTACCAGTTGCTTAATGATGGATATCTAAGTTATTTCCAGTTTTTACTATTATAAACAACATGGCAGAGAGAGGAAGCTAAGTATCTCTACCTATGTACAGATATCTTTGCATTATTATGTAAACATAGAGACAAAATAAATTAAATTTGTAGCCATGGAAATACTAAAGCAAAAATCACGTACATTGGATAGGAACCACTATTTTACAGACAGAGTAAAAAAGTTAGTGTAGAGAACTGACTTGTTCAGTCACTACCTCTTCTAGACTCAACAGAGCACCAGGAAGGACATAAACCTTGGTCTTTAGATTCCAAAGCTGTAGCTCTTTCCAACTATACCATTTCTTTAAAAAATAAAAAATAAAATAAAAAGTCTTTGAACTTGTTTTTCAAACACATTTATTCATTTTACTTAATGGCAAAAAGGACTCATCAAACACAAAACAATTTCACTCACCCGCCTCATCTCCACCTCGTACACCAGGATTGAGTCTGGCGACTGAGTCCATCCGGTTACCCCTTCAGAGCCGGCAGCACAGGCTGGAGGGATGACAAGCAACCGCTTCCCTCCTTTTTTCATGCCCAGCATCCCATCCTCCCAGGCCTTCAGGAATCAGACAAGAGGAAAAGCTTATCAGACACAAGCCTTCTCATAAGACAAAATGAAGTGCTGGGATTAGGATCCTCTCATCCACACTTTCAGATTTGGACCTCTAAAGATCCTAGAGAGAGATCAACTATTCCCCTTGCCACCCCGCCCCTCACAGGTTATAAGAATATCTAGAATACTGCTTCTATTCACTTGTAAAAGCCAGCATATTTGGGGCTAGATGAAATACGCTTATCTTAGATAATGAGAGAAACTGGAGGAGAGAATGGTATTAAAAGAGAAATAATTTGCAACTATGTGGATGGAACTAGAGGGTATTATGCTAAGCGAAATTAGTCAGTCAGAGAAAGACAAATATATGACTTCACTCATATGAGGACTTTAAGATACAAAGAGATGAAGGAAGCAAAAATAATATAAAAACAGGGAGGGGGACAAAACAGAAGAGACTCATAAATATGGAGAACAAACTGATGGTTGCTAGAGGGGTTGTGGGAGGGGAATGGGCTGAATGGGTAAGGGGCATTAAGGAATCTACTCCTGAAATCATTGTTGCACTATATGCTAACTAACTTGGATGTAAAGTAAAAAATAAATAAATTTTTAAAAAGAGAGAAATAAAAGCTATCATTCATTAAACACATTTTCCAAGTACTCTGGTAACTGCTTTAGTTGGACTGTGTTGTTTAATCCCTAAAATAACCTCATAAGGTTAGAAGCATTATCCCCATTTTACAGATAAGAAAACTGAGGCTTACGGAGGCTTAAGTAACTAACCCTGGATCAAATTATTAGTGAATTGTTAAGCCAAGATGTAACACTAGATCTATCTAGCTTTAAAGGTCAGGCCTTAACTCCTATGATCTATAAGAAAGTCTCCAAAAGATTCTAAGAAAAGGAGAGATAAACAAAGCTATGAAGAAAACCGAAAACCTTTTTGTCACTTGAGTGGCAATGAGTACTTTTACCAATGAGCACTTTGTAACACCTCAACATTCCTGACACAATGATAGCCCACATTTGTAAACTACTCTGAATTTTATAAAACACTTGCACAGTTGGTAAAGAAAAACTTCACAGTATGAACCCAAGTCCTCAGACTCCAATCCCAGTGTTCTGCCTGCTATATCATAGCTGCTCACAATGATTGGAAAATGCTGATTCAAAGCATCTCAGACAGATAAAAATCACCCATTATGATACAATTCTAGAAGAAACAGTTTCACTTCTCTCCCTGTGAGGCTACAAGAAGGACTTAATAATTTCCTCACAGTAACACAATGAAAAAGAAACAGGAATTAAAGAAATGTCCCCATCTTCGCCTGAGTGGCTCAGTTGGTTAAGCATCCGACTTCCGTTCAGGTCATGATCTCACAGTTCATGAGTTCGAGCCCCGCGATAGGCTCTGTGGTGACAGCACGGAGCCTGGAGCCTGCTTTGGATTCTGTGTCTCCCTCTCTCTGCCCCTCGCCAGCTCGTACTCTGTCTCTCTCTCTCAAAATAAACATTAAAAAAAAAAAAATTGTTAAAAAAAAATGTCCCCATCTTCAATATATTCTCATAGGTTAAATTTTCCCATGTAGTTTTCCAGATAACATGGAACTTATTTTTCCTACTTTTTAACCACACCTTTCTGGACTCAATGCACCCAGGCTAGAAATTTCACAAATTTAATCTAAATTAAGCCCACTGAAACTAATACAGTCATACAAAGAACACAGTTAACACTGTACCTTGATGACTTTTCCTGATCCTAATTTCAGGCGAAGCAGCTTATCTTTGTTAGCAGTAGAATCCAAAACCTGCAATTTGATCAAAGTAAATGAGGTCAGCCAATTTCCAAATAAATAAATAAATAAATAAATAAATAAATAAATAAATAAAATAATGTGATAGTCAATATAGATCAGCACAGTATTCCTGGAATAAGGAATGTCAAATACACTGGGCAGGGGCAGGGGTAGGGAGTTCTTAAAAGACCCAAAAAGAAGGGACCACATCATGGCTAAATTGGGACTTGAATGTTCATTTTTTTTGACTTAGTCTAAAGTTCTTTCTATCACATCATACTGCTTTTGAGAGCTTAATGATATTAAAACACAAAAGTCCATTCTATTTCCAGTATCTATTACACACAAAAAACAAAGAAACAATTGTTAGGAAAGTCTAAAAAGAAGTTTTAAGCTTTGTGCAGTTGGCAGTATCATGGCCAATGAGGTTTATCTGAGGTGTGATTATTGCTAATACAAGTTTTAAGACCTAATCCCATCAGAATAAATTCAAGTTTGAAACCAGTATAGAAGGACAAAGACATACACACAAACCATTACCAAAAATGATACTTAGGAGGAAACTGGTTTCCATTCTAAATAGATGAGACCAGGTGGCACCGAACACATTGAACATATTAGCATTTCATGACTATACACCAAAAGCAGTCAGAGCAGAGTCCCTGAAAGATTTCTATTTGCCAAGAGCAGCAATTCACAGCAGTAATGCTTTACATATGAAGAGCCCTCATGCTATTTCAGTTACAAAAGCACTTGCAGGCTACATTTCCTTACCTGGCCCAGCACATGATTCTGCAAGAGCCAGCTGGTATAGGCCACTTCCAAAGAATCTCCAACTTCTACAGCAGGGCCCTCCACTACAACGAGGTCCTGGCAGAGCACTGCATCTAGGGAGGGGGTGCTATTGCACTTGGCAATGCACACCTGTGAGACGAAATCAAAGCAGCATAAACTTAGTTAGAGCTCAGGAAATATTATCGTTAATGCTCTTTTCTAAACAGTGCTGTCCACTAACAAAACTGATTATGTGTTTAGGAATAAACCACTCTGAAGTCAGTAATCCTGCCAGGAATCAAAGTGCTTAAGAGTAAGGCTTTGGAGTCAGACTGTCTGGGTACAGATCTGGGCAACTGCCACTTAATAACTTATGGCCTCAGCCAAATAACTTAACTTCTGTGAACCTTATTTCATACAGGTTATTTTGTAAAATGGAGATAAAAACTCTGCAGTTAAGTTATACAACTTAGTTAATACAAATACAGTATTTGTATCTGTAGTTACTATCTGTAGTTGTGTCTGGAGTATCTGTAGTTAATACAAACACAGCACTTGGCACAGTGCCTGGCAAAGAACAGTAAGTACACAAAAAGCATTAGCTAGCATTACTCTGATGATTTTACTATTTCAGTGTTCAGGAACCTAGGAAAGAAAGGAGGGCTTCTAAAACACTTTCAAAAGGCATTTCTAAAGACAAACTAGAAAAAAGGCCATTTACAAAATCATGCTGCATTCCCAGAATTTGCATCTTCACTACTTACAGATTTAGTCATATTATCTTAGCACAAATCTTAGACAAAAGAGTCAGACACATCTTCATGAATAATTATGGTCATTTTAAAACATGATACACATGAAAAATTTGCTACTCATTTTCTTAAAAGAAAGGTTTTATGGGGTACCTGGGTGGCTCAGTCAATTAAGCATCCGACTTTTGATCTTGGCTCAGGTCATAATCTCATGGTTGGTGAGTTTGAGCCTTGCATCAGGCTCTGCACTGTTAGTGCTGAGCCTGCTTGGGATTCTCTCTCTCTCCCTCTGCCCCTCCCTGCTCACTCAGTCTCTCTCTCTCTCAAAATAAATAAATAGAGTTAAAAAACAAGATTTCATAATTGCAATCAATTACAATGAGACATCATTTTTTACCAAGCAAACCAGACTAAAAGAAAAAGGTGATTTCTAAATGTTGGCAAAGGTACAGTGAGAGAACAGATATGAATGTGAAATATTATAATCTCTCTGAAAAGCAGTATGCCAAATTGTCTATAGAACCAAAAAATATTTGGACTCTTTGACACAATCTTCCACATCTAGAAATCTAGCGCAAGTAAATAATCAGGAAAAAAAAAAGAAGACACAGACTTATATACAACAATGCCTGCTACAGTATCATGTCAGACTGAAAACAACCTAAATGTCTAAAAGTAAGGGAATGGTTAAACAAATTCAAGAACATTCATACTATGCAGCTTTCAACAATGTTTCCAAATAACTTTTCATGAGGTGGGGAAAAACCCATTATACATTGTTAAAAAAAATAAACAAGGGGCGCCTGGGTGGCGCAGTCGGTTAAGCGTCTGACTTCAGCCAGGTCACGATCTCGCGGTCCGTGAGCTCGAGCCCCGCGTCAGGCTCTGGGCTGATGGCTCAGAGCCTGGAGCCTGTTTCCGATTCTGTGTCTCCCTCTCTCTCTGCCCCTCCCCCGTTCATGCTCTGTCTCTCTCTGTCCCAAAAAAAAAAAAAAAAAAGTTGAAAAAAAAAATAAGCAAAATATTGAACTCTTGAAGGAGTATGCCTATTTACATATATTACCCATAGAAAAAGGGAAACAGGGGCCTGGGTGGCTCAGTCTGTTAAGCTTCTGACTTAGTTTCAGCTCAGGTCATGAGCTCATAGTTCGTGAATTTGAGCCCCGCATTGGGCTCCGTGCTGGCAGTGCAGAAACTGCTTGGGATTCCCTCTCTCCCTGCCCTTCCCTCCCTCACACTCTCTCTCTCAAAATAAATAAATAAACTTAAAAATAAATAAATAAGGGGCGCCTGGGTGGCTCAGTCAGTTAAGCATCTGACTTCAGCTCAGGTCATGATCTCACAGTTCATGGTTTTGAGCCCCACATCAGGCTCATGTCAGCTGACAGCTGAGAGCCTGCTTCGGATTCTGTGTCTGCCTCTCTCTCTGCCCCTTCCCATTTGCACTCTCTCAAAAAGAAATTAAAATGGTAAAAAAAAAAAAAAAACCTTATAAATAAATACATAATTTTTTTTTTTTAAGAAAAAAGAAACCTAACATTAATAGTGGCTCCTTCGGGCACTAAGATTTCAAGTGACTTTTTAAAAAATGCTTTTCTAAATTTTCTACAAGGATCATATAACATTATAAAAGTTCTTTTGAAACACTATTTTTGAAAGATAGTTTTATTTATCCCTTAAAATAATTTATAAAGTGAAAAATGTTTGAAAGAAGTTTGCATTAAGCCTTTTTGCTCTGAAAGTCACACTTTCAAGCAATTTCGATAAACATTCCTATTACTTCTCTGAGCCACAATAAGCTCAAGTGACAAATTTAGTGGGGTTTTTTTTTTATGCTTGTCACTAACAACACATAGCAGGTTATAAGTTTTCCATATAGTTTCCTAAATCAAGAGAAATCCAAACTAGTGTTTGGCTTTTCCCAGTAAGAATAAGATGGTTTTACCTGTTTATTGAACTCCACAGCAGCCTTTTCCGACTCAAACATGACGGACCAGTTTTGTCTCTGGTCATCATAAAAGGTGCTATAGTTATTGGGCCGAACCTGGGGAAAGGACAGATACTAGGATAACCCAACCACAGGTAGCGCAGTGCATCATCTGGCTGCCTAAACTCACTGAGAAGGGCCTTGACTGAAGTGGACCCAAAGAGACATAGGGAACTTTCTTCTTCCCTCCTGCCCTCCACCAACCACCCTTGGTCCATTTCCCAGAAGGCAGGCAAGAGACTTTTTTGACAGGCTCTGTTAAGACATCCACACAGACGTCCAGGGGCTGAAATAGTAGATCTAATTCCTACCAGGTACGCACAGACCAATCTCTCCTATAAACCCTTCCCAAAGGAGCTAATGATTCCAACATGGGAAGTCTTACCATGAGCTCAAAGTTCAGATGAATCCTGGCAACAGTAACTGGCTGTTGCTGACTGATATAAAGAAGAATCCTATACTGTATTCAAGTAAAGATAGGCAGAAAAAAAAGAGAACGGAAGTTAAAAGGCAATACAAAATCAGCAGTAAGATGTCAGGGGCTGTGCTTCAAAGAGGCATGAAACTCAAAACTCAGTTGATTGCTGAAAGCTTCGATTTTAAATTATATCCATTTTAATTGCTTCTCATTTTGGCCTTATTCTTTTACTGTAATTAGCAATGTCTTTATTTTGTCGGTGTTTCCATTGGTATGAGGGGTGACAAGAGATCTACAAATGGCCAACAGGTGCATGGAAAGATGCTCCACATCATTAGTCATTAGGGAGATGCAAATTAAAACCACAAAAAAGTACCACTTCACACCAACTAGAATGGCCATTTTTAAAAAAGGAAAAATAATGAAACAGTGGCAAGGTATTGGAGAAATTGGAACCCTCACATACTGCTTGTGAAAATGTAAAACAGTACAGTTGCTGTGGAAACAGTCTGGCAGCTCCTCAAAAAGCTAAACAGAATCACCATAAGACACAGCAATTTCACCTTTAGCGCATCCCCCAAAGAGCTGAAAATAGATAATCACCAATGTTTACTGTACCATTATTCATGACAGTTGAAAGGGAGAAACTACCAAAAATGTCGATCAACTGATGAATGGATAAACAAAATGTGTTACCTACATACAATGGAATATTATCCAGCCCTGAAAAGGCATGAAATCCTGATAACATGCTACAACACGGATAAATCTTGAGAACATTACACTAATTGAAATAAGCCAGACATAAAAGGACAAATGACAAATATTGTATGATTCCACTTATATGAAATATCTAGAATAGACAAATTCATAGAGACGATGTAAATTAGAGGGATGCCAGGTTGGCTCAGTTAAGTGTCCGACTCTTGGTTTAAGCTTAGGTCATGATCTCACAGTGTGTGAGATCAAGCCCGTCAGGCTCTGCACTGACAGCACAGAGCATGCTTGGGATTCTCTCTCCCTCTCTCTCTCTCTCTGCCCCTCCCTCTTCCTCCCTGTCTCTTAAAATAAATAAGTATTAAAAAAAGGAAAAGATTAAAGATTACCAGGGGATATGGGAAGGGAGAATGGGAAGTTTGTTTAAAGGTGACAGAGTTTTTTGTTTGGAGTAATGAAAAAGTAGAAATAGACAGTGGTGAACACTGCTCAGTATCATGAATGTACTTAATGCTATTGAACTGTGCACTTAAAAATGGTTAAAACGGCAAATATTTTCTTTTTTAATTTTTGTAATTTTATTTATTTTCACAGAGAGAAAGACAGAGCGAGCAGGGGAGGGGCAGACAGAGAGAGAGAGAGAGAGAGAGAGAGAGAGAGAGAGAGAGAGAGAGAATTCCAAGCAGGCTCCACTCTCAGCACAGAGCCTGACACGGGGTTGGAACCCACAAACTGCGAGTTCATGACCTGAGCCAAAACCAAGGGTCAGACACTTAACTGAGACTGAGCCACCCAGGTGCTCCTGAAAATATTTTGTTTCATTTATATTTACCACCCCGCCCCCCCCCCATACACACAAAATCATAGTTAAGCAAATAATTACAATTCAATTCCAGAGGGGAGGGAAGAACTTGGGGGCTCACATACAATCTGGTACCAGAAAGTACTTTCCTTATCCTGTGTTAGGCAGATAGAGTGAGGGGCTGATCACCTCAATCCAATCCAATTATAGGCTGAACTGGTTAGGGAAGATTCATAGATTTATCAAGAGTTGATCTACTTCTGGGTTGTCTCTATCTCAAGCATTATCTTCCCTGACTTTTGATTAAGAACCTAGAAGGTCTCTGACTCCTTGGTCCTGAAAGTTCTGCCCATCAGACATTCTGAGCTGGGTTCTCCTCCCCCTTAAGTTCAAAATCTAGCAAATGTATTGAGATGAAAGTTGTTGCTTGCTGCTTATTACAGGTACTCCCCCTACAGTAGGACTTTATCTCCTATGCACCACAAGATGACAGAAGTTTCCCTCTGCCTTTCTGGCACAGCCCCTGGACTTCCACGCCACCCCAGAATTCTGCAAATGTCCCATTGGGAAAAACTAATCTTGTGTTTGGAGCTCCTCTAGCTTCTGGCAGTATCTCTTTCCCCCAAGAGGTCTCTCTGATTGGGCCATACCTGATGCTTGGTCCACCCCTAGGCACATCAGCAAAAGAACCAAGAGAAGGAAATACTTGGCTCATAGGCTTTTCCCTGTTTGAAATTTTAGTTCCTCTAGTCCACATCTTTTCTAGAGCTCTCCAGTGAATTTTAAAATATAATATTTGCAATTTATCTGCTTTTTTACAATTGTTGCAGTGGGAATTGCTGCTTGCCATAACCTACTGCATCTTATCGGGGCTGAAGGCTGGTGGAGTCTCAATACCAGATTTTTAAAATCCAATGGCAACTCCTAATGAATTAATACATCTGGATAATAATCATGGATGGTTATTACATAACCAAATCAGGGATAGTTAGACACTATGTACCTCTGGATGAGAGAATGAAAGATTTAAGGGACATGGTAGCCAACTACAATGTATGGACCTTATTAGATCCTGATTAAAACAAACTAAAAAAAAAAAAAAATAGAGAGAGAATCAGGTAAATCTGAACACTAGCTGGTAGTGAATGAGATCAAAAAATTATTGTGGGTTTTTTTAGGTGATAATTGAATAATGGTTATGTTAGGAAAAAGATCTTGGGATGTATACTAAAGTATTTACAGGTAAAATTGTATGCTGGAGATGTAGTCAAAATAAGACTAAGAAGAAGGAAGACAGGCTGGAATTAAGATGAACTAAGAAGAGGGGAGCGTGAGTGGCTCAGTCAGTTGAGTGTCTGACTCTTGGTTTCCGCTCAGGTCATGATCTCATGGTTGTGACACTGTCCATGGAGCCTGCTTGGTATTCTCTCTCTCCCTGTGCCCCGTCCTAGCATGCGCTCTTTCTCTCTCTCAAGATAAATAAATAAACATTTAAAAAAAGAAAACGATGGAACAAGATTAATAACTGTTAGAACCTAGTAATGGGTTTCTGGGGGTTCATTATTCTAGTCCCACGATTTTTAGGTGGGTTTCCAAATTTCCAGTTAGACTTTTTTGTTTGTTTTTAATACAAATGAGTGTTGTCTATTACATTAGTTACCTGAACAGGCCATCTTATCTAGGTCTCTGAGTGTCTCAGGAGCATGGCCCTTAGTTCACTGGACCTCTGAAATTCCATAATTTCTTAGGCTGCTCTCACCAACGTTTAAAATGTTCTGGAGCAGAACTTGAAGCTAGAGACAACCCACACAAGGAAATCAAGTCTCGGGGCTGCTAGCCATATCTTCTTTTTGATCCAAACCAATAGTATTCTGTGTGATCAACTACCCAACTCATTGTCAAACTTTCAAAGGATAAACACCAGTCATTAATTCAGGTGTAAAGACAGAATGCTCTAAGTAGAACACTAAGTGTTGTTCATTACCTAACAAAGGATTGTCCTTAGTAAATGGTTTACTCTAAAACTCTCCAAAGTCTTAAGCTAGTTCCTAACACAAAGGTCAAACTTAAAAGACTGAATGGTTGCTTTGTTTTAATGCACAATAGTAAGCAAGACAGGACTATAACTATTACTATGTACCTTGTATTAAAAATCCACATTCAATACAAACAAACAATCATTCTAATCCTCTGATACGTGAGACACTGGGCAAGCGTAGGTACAAACCAGCTCAACAGTATGATCTGGGACACCTGAAAACACACAAGAGTTCTCACCTCTCTGGCTGTGTGGTTCCCCAGGACTGCAGCACCAAACTTGCCCTGCTTTACATACTGACCATTTGTGCTAGAGAAGCAAGAAAAATAACAGGTATTACTAATAATTCTTTAAACTCAGCTTTCTCTTCTGCCATGTAGAAGTGGGGAATCTAGTCATTCAGTCTCAAGAAGACAACACAGGTGAGCAGTTCGTAATTTAAAGCTCTTCTACAACTTCTTTACTCTCTAAATATCTATTCATAATATCTCAGTGAAGTGGCTTTCTTTCAGCACTTAAGAAGGCAGTTGTTGAGGGTACAAGCACTTCTTAGTACACAAGGTATACAAGATAATGGCTTTTCAGGGTTTTACATACCGAATTCTCGAACTGAAATGTTCAAAAGCATTACTGATACTTTGCCTGTGGAAGGACTGTGCAGCCTAACTGCAGTTTATTTCACAATGAACAGAGGCTTATTGAGAAAAGATGGGCACCTAACCCCAACTGCAGAGAGCACTCCTTCTCAGCTACTTACTATCGATACGCATGGACTGCTGTTGCAACCAATACGGTGGAAGTGCCTGTTGTACTGGGTGCTGGTTTTGGTGTTGCCGGATTTCCTGAAGATGAAGAAAAAAACAAAAGATGTCATTCATGTCTTTGCTGAAACTGATTTTAACCACTAAAGCGGCTTCAAAATTCTTGTTTACATTTTACAGTTAAGTGGTACAGTGCTTTCATGACCATTAGCCTTATCTGATCTGCAAAACAACCCTATGACCTCATCTGGGGATGAGGACACTGAGGCTCTAAGCACCCCAGTGTCTTACACAATGATAGCAGCAAGCCTAGGACTAGAATCCAGGACTCTGCCTCCACTCCAAACACAGCAAGGTCCTATCCCATCTACTTTCTTTTCTCCAATATTTGGCCAGCTATAATAAGCATAAATAAAGTTATTTCTCCTGCCCTTATTTTGGGGTAGAAAATTTATGATGATATTCAGGTCATATCCATTACTTAATTTTTGCAGGGTACAGGGTAACATTAGTGTTTTAAAACAGTATATTTAGGGGTGCCTGGGTGACTCAGTCGGTTAAGCATCTGACTTCAGCTCAGGTCATGATCACATAGTTTGTGAGTTCAAGCCCAGCGTTGGACTCTGTGCTGACACCTCAGAGCCTGAAGCCTGCTTCAGATTCTGTGTCTCACTCTTTCCCTGCCCCTCCTCTGCTCACGCTCGGTCTCTCAAAAATAAACATTAAAAAAATTTTTTTAAATAAAACAGTATATTAAGAGAAAATTGCATATTTACACTCACCACATAAATGTGGGGAGAACACTGGGAAAGACAAGAAACCAAGAACTTACTTTCAAAAGTATCCTTGCTTGATTTCTTTCTTTCTTTTTGTATTGTTAAAAAGATGGCAAGCTTAAAATGGAGTCACTTATGCTAAAGCCCCAGGGCACCGAACGGAGACTAACTCATAGTTTTGGCTCTCCCTGAAACGGAATCTTAAACCAGTTAATCAGGAATTCCCAGCTCAGCACAAGTCAGACAATCTGCATAATAGACCCCTGCCACCCACTAAAGGAAAGTAATCCTGCAATAGCGATCTTGCTTTTTTGCCTCCTGTAACTTCCTCGTTCCTACTTCCTTCTCTCCGTAAGAGTCCTTTTTCTTCAGCTCCTCAGAGCTCTTTTCTATCTGCTAGATTGGAGGCTGCCCAATTTATGAATCACTGAATAAAGTCAGGAAGATCTTTAAAATTTATTCAGTTGAATTTTGTTTTTTAACAATAACGACACATCTTTTTTTCTGATTATAGAATGCATGTACTCTGTAATATGCAAAACTTGGCAAATACAGAAATGGAAAAAGAAGATAAAAATGACCTGTAGTCTCACCAGTTAAAAATAAAAGTTCATAATTTGATGTATTTATTCCTAGTTCCTTTTTCAAGACAGTTTTTCTATATTTTTTTAAACAAAATTAATACTCCAATTTGACAATCTCCTTTTCTTACTTAGTATTAGTATTTCTTTTAAAGCATTCTCCAAAACAAAGATAAAATAATCCTAAAAATACTTTTTGGTGGTTACATAAAATACTACGTTATGACTCTACCAGAACCTATTCAATGTCTTATTAGTTGACATTTCTTTGGACTGTTTCCAATTTTCCTCTATTATAAATAATGCTATGGTGATCATCCTGAAAACACATTTTGTATGTACCACTAATTACTTTCTTAGAACAAATTCTTACAACTGGAATTATGGAGTGAAGAAGTGTAAAACATTTAAAGGTTTGTTACGTCCTGCCCAAATGCCTTACTGCATCAGTTTACACCCTTACCAGCAGTGCGAATATGCCAGCTTTGCACCCCTGCTAACAAGAGGGGGCTGTTTTTTTTAAATCTTTACCAACGAAGCTGGGCAATAGAAAAAGGGAAATACCACGTCATTGTTGTTTTCATTTGCATTTATTGATTACAATGAAGCAGAGATGGAATATTTTCTAGATTTGTAATGGTCATTTGTTTTGTTTAGATGAATTGCCACTTACATTGTTTGCTTACTGTCCTGTTATTCATGTTTTCCTTATTATTTTGTAAAAACCTACAACATAGTTGTTAATTCAACCACTACTGTCCAGTTGTATGTAACACTACAATAATATTTTTCTCTTGATAAGCTGTAAGAAAAAAAGTAACTAAGGTCAGAGGCAGGTTATTAGGACAAGTATGAAATGCTGAGAAAAATTACTGTCTGCCCAAGATCAGCCTAGCATCCTCCTTTAGGATAGAAGCTTAGTTCAGCTTCTCCCACAATACTCTTCTGGTTGTCTAATGTGCTGGAAAGGGAAGGTTGTTCACGGAGTTGCTAGAAGGTAAGTCAGGTGCTCACAATCGTGGGATCTTATTGGCTCAGCACTTCCTCCTCTCTGAAATCAGTACTGCAGATTCTTGACAAGGACTGACAAGGACTTTTAATATGTACTTTCAAATCTTTTTTTTTTTTTTTTTGAGTAAAGTTTTCTTAAACTATAGTTTCTAAGGTCTGTTCTTTCCCCCCTTTTTTTCCTTCCTGTGTACACACACACTCTCACTCTCTCTCTCTCTCTCTCTCTACGTATTGGATCTTCTTTGCCATCTTTAATATTTATCACACTTTCTTTTGGAACATTTTTATCTCTCAAATTTTTTATTGTTTAAAAATGTCCTTCTGTTAACCTTCTGTTTCTCTTCAGGCATGATCTGCTCTTTGTATTCATTCTTGTGTTCCTGCTCGTTTAGCCTTCGTTTCTGAAATAATTCTTATGTCTCTAATTCTTGCCTGAGTCTTGTCACTTACTTCTGAGATTTTCTAATTCTCATTTCATGTCTTACATTACTTTCTTAAACAGGTGGTGGTAGTTTTTGAGAAACATTCTCACAGAATCTCTACAGCTCTCACTGTACGGATTATTCTGTTTCTTGCTCTCTTCTTATAATTTTACATGGAGTTGGATTCTGCTAAGTTCCTACTGCTCATTTTAACGTGAAATCTGCTTTTCTGAATTTTTAGAAGGAGATAGGGTTCAAGTGGCTTTCCTAACTTCATAGAGCTCCCTCTTCTGTTGCTTTTGCAGAGTTAAAAAATATGGTGGCTCCCTCCTGAGACTTCCTGATTCTATTTCTATCCCTACTTTTATTTTTATTTATTTAAAAAATTTTTTAATTTTATTATTTTAATTTACAACCAAATTAGTTAGCATATAGTGCAACAATGATTTCAGTAGATTCCTTAGTGCCCCTTACCCGTTTAGCCCATCCCCCACCCCACAACGCCTCCAGTAACCCTCAGTTTGTTCTCCATATTTATGAGTCTCTTCTGTTTTGTCCCCCTCCCTGTTTTTATATTTTTGTTTCCCTTCCCTTATGTTCACCTGTTTTGTCTCTTAAAGTCCTCATATGAGTGAAGTCATATGATATTTGTCTTTCTCTGACTAATGTCGCTTAGCATAATACCCTCCAGTTCCATCCACGTAGTTGTAAATAGCAAGATTTCATTCTTTTTGATTGCCGAATAATACTCCATTGTGTGTGTGTGTGTGTGTGTGTGTATATATATATATATATATATATATATATATATATACACCACATTTTCTTTATCCATTCGCCCATCAATGGACATTTGGGCTCTTTCCTTACTTTGGCTATTGTTGATAGTGCTGCTATAAACATCGGGGTGCATGTGTCCCTTCGAAACAGCATACCTGTATCCCCTGGATAAATACCTACTAGTGCAATTGCTGGGTTGAAGGGTAGTTCTATTTTTAGTTTTTTGGGGAACCTCCATACTGTTTTCCAGAGAGGCTGCACCAGCTTGCATTCCCACCAACAATTCAAAAGAGATCCTTTTTCTCCACATCCTTGCCAACATCTGTTGTTGCCTGAATTGTTAATGTTAGCCATTCTGACAGGTATCTCTTTGTGGTTTTGATCTGTATTTCCCTGATGATGAGTGATGTTGAGCATTTTTTCATGTGTCGGTTGGCCATCTGGATGTCTTCATTGGAGAAGTGTCTATTCATGTCTTTTGCCCATTTCTTCACTGGATTATTTGTTTTTTGCATGTCGGGTTTGATAAGTTCTTTACAGATTTTGGATACTAACCCTTTATCTAATATGTTGTTTGCAGATATCTTCTCCCATTCCGTTGGTTGCCTTTTAGTTGTGCTGATTGTTTCCCTCGCTGTGCAGAAGCTTTTTATTTTGATGAGGTCCCAATAGTTCATTTTTGCTTTTGTTTCCCTTGCCTCTGGAGACGTGTTGAGTAAGAAGTTGCCGTGACCAAGGTCAAAGAGGTTTTTGCCTACTTTCTCCTCGAGGATTTTGATGGCTTCCTGCGTTACATTTAGGTCTTTCATCCATTTTGAGTTTATTTTTGTGTATGTGTAAGAAAGTAGTCCAGGCATTCTTCTGCAAGTCGCTGTCCAATTTTCCCAGCACCACTTGCCGAAAAGACTGTCTTTATTCCATTGGATATTCTTTTCTTCTTTGTCAAAGATTAGTTGGCCATACATTTGTGGGTCCATTTCTGGGTTCTCTATTCTGTTCCATTGATCTGAGTGTCTGTTTTTGTGCCATATTATTTTTTAATTTGAGAGAGAGAGAGAGCACAAGTGGGGAGAGGGGCAGAGGAGGAGAGGGAGGGGGAGGGGAAAGGGGAGGGGGGAGAAAGAGAGGGAGAGGGAGATGGGGAGAGAGACAGACAGAAAATCTCAAGCAGGCTCCATGCTCAGTGTGGAGCCTGACTCAGGGCTCAATCTCACAACCCTGGGACATGACCTGAGTTGAAATCAAGAGTAGAAGGCTCAACCGAGTCACCCAGGTGCCTCATCCCTACACTTTTTTTTTTTTTTTTCTAATTTTTTTGGGGGGGGTTATTTATTTTTGAACAAGAGAGAGAGAGACAGAGCACGAGTGGGGAAGGAGCAGGGAGAAGAAGACACAGAATCTGAAGCAGGCTCCAGGCTCTGAGCTGTCAGGACTGAGTCTGATGCAGGGCTTGAATTCATTAACTGTGAGATCATGATCTGAGCCCAATGTGACCACTTCACCAAGTGAGCCACCCTGGCGCCCCACCCCATCCCTACTTTTATTTGGATCTTCTCTTCTTCACTTCTAATATATCCCTATCTTCTTCAATTTTAATTCCACTCCCAGAAGGTTCTTTTCAGTGTGGGGGCCTGTCCTGGAAGGCCACACTAGGGGGTGAGTGTCAAAAGTTCATAGGAGCAGGGCACCTGGCTGGCTCAGTTGGTAGAGACTGTGACTCTTGATCTCAGGGTCATGAGTTCAAGCCCCACGCTGGGCATGGAGCCTACTTCTAAAAAGAAAAAAAAAAAAAAAAAAATAGCTCATAGGAGTGAGACTACTCTAGCTCTTCCAGTCCCCGTTATCAACCCCTTGTACTTAGCCACAATTAGAGTGGGCAAAACGCCTTCCAGTTTCAGCTTGGCCTGCCATATTTTCCAAGAACATTTGGTGGCTACTTGGGGTTCTCCCATTTTCTGATGGAGATATCCCACCACTACCCTGTATGCTCCCACGCAAATGCTGATACTACACAGCCTTGTGGCTTGTCCAGACCTTCTTATGTTTTGGGATATTCATGAAGATACCTTTTCAACAGGTGTTGTTGTAAATGTTATCCATAGGTTTGTCTTTTGTATCTGATGTTTTTACATTCAGATCTGAAGAGACTCAAGAACTGTATTGCAGCCACCTTCCCCACAAAGACTTCTTATACAAATATCCCTTGAACAGACAGGGTCTCCTGTCTTGCTACTTTATTTTTGTAAGTGCCTGCATATGACTGTATAGGTAATTTTTAAGCTGAAATGCCTCTATAATTTCCCTTTAAAAGTGTAATTAGCTCATAGTTGTTGTTTTCTGATTTTTTTTTCTTTTTTCAACGTTTATTTTATTTTTGGGACAGAGAGAGACAGAGCATGAACGGGGGAGGGGCAGAGAGAGAGGGAGACACAGAATCGGAAACAGGCTCCAGGCTCTGAGCCATCAGCCCAGAGCCCGATGCGGGGCTCGAACTCACGGACCGCGAGATCGTGACCTGGCTGAAGTCGGACGCTTAACCGACTGCGCCACCCAGGCGCCCCTGTTGTTTTCTGATTAAAACAAAATCAAGTTACCTCATTGGGTGGGGACTGGGGTTGTTTATTTTAATCCACATCCATTAACTCAACTACTTTAAATTGAGTCAGAATCACACTGCTGATGAAGAGATATGCCAGAGGAAATGTAGAGGCATAGCCTACTAGAAATCTGGCCAGGTGATGGCTTGGAGAACAGGACCAGAAATCTACACCAAAGATGCTAAAAGTGACAGGTCAGATTTAGAGCAGAGGTCAGCAAACATTTTCTGTACAGGGCCAACCAGTAAATAGTTTAGGCTTATGGGCCATATGATATCCGTTGCAATTCTTCAAAACCCTCAATATCCCAACAACATCCTCAGTGCCAGCATTGTGCCTAGTATGTAAAAGGCACTCAATACTTTCATCTTCATTCAGGAAACACTTAATTTAATGTCCCTTACCATCTGTTCTGCTTAGGGTTATTTCTATTGGTCCTTCATTCCTCTTCAGGTTCTTACTCAAAGAAAGCAAAGTATAGAGGAAGAGCTTTGGAGTGAATCAGGTTAGGGTTCAAATTTCAATTATGTCACTTACTGCTGTAGGACCTTGATGGAGTCCCTAAACCTCTCTGAGCCTCTAAACTGGGGGTAGTCTTACCTATTTCACAGCACTGTTGAGATAAATAAACAAGGCAATCTATGTAAAGCATCTGAGACCAGACACACAGCAGGCATTTTAGAAATATTAGTTGCCCTTTTCTCTCCTTTCATTCAACAAATGTTCATTCAATGCGTCTCCATCACGATGAAGGGTACGGGGGATATAGCACTGAGCACCACTGTCTAATTGGGAAAAATTCACTGTCAGGATACATCTAACCTATCCAGGTAAAAGAAGTGAAAAGCAGCTCTTCCTTTTCACCAAAACATTGGACCGTGCCTCAGGCACATTAGAGTGCCTCAGGCAGTTTTAGAGAGTGCTGTTCACAGGAGGTAAGAGTTTGCCTGAGACCTCCCTCCATTAACTTCCGACAAAGGACACACTCTGTCTAGCTGCTGGAATTCGATCTCAGAGCTTAGAGAGAGAATGCACCGCTGGCGGTGAGCTTGGCCAGACTGATTGAGGCATGTCACTTTTGGAAGGCTGTTCATCCTTCCAACTAACCTGTTAGGGGCCAATCGTAACCTCATAACTTACCTGTTGCTGCTGTTCCCTGGCCTTTCTTAGGCTGCTTTGGGGCTGTGTACTGGAAGAATTCATTTCCGTGGCCAGCAGATGCCTGATCCAGGCCAAAAAGAGAGGCCAATCTGGCACTGTTAGTAGAAAATGAAAATGACATTTCATTTGACATATCTCAAACCCGGAATCATTATGAAAGCTGCTCACCTCCAACTTTGAACGAATACCTCCTTGAATGTATATCCCACCATTCAATACTGGAAGTGACAGCTAAGTGTCTTCAAAATCAAGATTGTATTTCTGATCTGAACAGCATCAGCTGACCTTGCCTGTCCTCAGGACTTTGATCAAGGCATTTCTTCTTTTTGGACCTCAGTTTCTCTGTATGTAAATTGAGGTGATTGGTCTAGATGCTCTCTGTGGTCTCTTCAAACCATAAATTCTTGCCTTTAGCAAGTCATAGTTTCCTACCTTTTACTAATTTATTACACTGAAATAAAATTGTACTCCATACTTACTCCTAGTTAACATAGAAGAGTTTATGCACAAATAAGTGACAAAAAAAGAATGTCCTTGTTATCTTTAGTATGGGTATTGGATTTGCTGTTTTAATTTTGCAGGTATGTTTTTTTCAAGGGAAAGACAGAAATGTCATGTAAACTATGTTTCCATAGATGCTCTAAAGGCCAGCCTTGATGACTGCAAAACCAATCCAAAAGCCAGGTCAACCCAATTATCTTTCAAATCCATTTTATTTTCTATTAATTTTCTTAGATAAACTCTATATAGACTTAAGGGCATAAGTTTCTTGTAAATTATTATTTTTTCTACTTCTAAAGTATTCTCAAATGTACACATTTCTCTCTGGTAGCAAGAATGGGCTTGCGGGGCGCCTGGGTGGCTCAGTCGGTTGGCTGACCGACTTCAGCTCAGGTCACGATGTCGCGGTCCGCGAGTTCGAGCCCCGCGTTGGGCTCTGGGCTGATGGCTCAGAGCCTGGAGCCTGCTTCTGATTCTGTGTTTCCCTCTCTCTCTGCCCCTCCCCCGTTCATGCTGTGTCTCTCTCTGTCTCAAAAATAAATAAACGTTAAAAAAAAAATTAAAAAAAAAAAAAAAAAGAATGGGCTTGCTAACTCTGGACTTGAGTCTATGTTTATAATTATGGGAAGTCATCATGGCACTAATTACGTTTTAAAAATAAATGCTGGCCAATGCATTTAGTTGTCAAAGTCTTTATCTAGCCTTAGTTTCATACTCCTTTTCTTTTCTCATCAAAAACAGTAACACACAGCAGTTATACTATATTAATATATTTTAATAAAAAGGGATCTTTTGTTGTTAAAGTATTTCTTTTATGAACTATGGCATCAAACACCTACTTTTACAATAATAATAATGGGCACATGGCAGTCTAGTAGAAATCTGATTGCCTGATTTCAAATCCAGGCTCTTTCACTTTATAGTTATGTGATCCTGGGCAACTCACCTCTCTGACCCTTAATTTTCCATGTGTAAAATGGGTATAATAGTAAAAACCACCTAATTGACCGGTGGGGAGAAGAAAATATGATAATGTATATTTATACTTAGTTTGGTACCTGGCATAGAGTATGTATTTCAGATATATGTGCATATTTCCTGTTACCTAAAAATGTTGCTTGAGGAGCACCTGGGTGGCTGTCAGTTAAGTGTCTGACTCATTTCAGTTATGATCTCAGGCTTCGTGGGTTCAAGTCCCATGTTGGGCTCTGTGCTGTTAGCATGGAACCTGCTTGGGGTTCTCTCTTCCTCTCTGCCCTTCCCCCACCTTTCTGTCTCAAGAACAGATAAATAAACTTAAAAAATATATATATTTAAAATGTAATTTGAGGGGCGCCTGGGTGGCTCAGTCGGTTAAGCGTCCGACTTCGGCTCAGGTCATGATCTCACAGTTCATGAGTTCGAGCCCCGCGTCGGGCTCTGTGCTGACAGCTCAGAGCCTGGAGCCTGTTTCAGATTCTGTGTCTCCCTCTCTCCCTCTGCCCCTCCCCTGCTCATGCTCTGTCTCTCTCTGTCTCAAAAATAAATAAACATTAAAAATAATAATAATAAAAATTAAAAAAATAAAATAAAATAAAATAAAATAAAATGTAATTTGAACTCAGATACCCCTGTAAGGGAGAAAGCATGCTCAATCAGGGCACAAACTGACCTGTAACTATAAAATGCTATTAGCATAAATACAAAAATATAGAACTGAAAAAGGTCTCAAAGATCACCTAGGGCAAGCCTAATATTTAATAGACTGGGGTATGGAGAACCAAAGACGAGAAGTGATTTGTCTAAGGTTACACTCCTCACTGGGGGCAGAATCAACATTAGAATCTAGACTTTTCTGTATCCTTTACAGAACCTAAAATACTTTCTGATAATCAAGTTCCATATTTATCTTTTTTTATGCAATTTTTTAATGTTTATTTATTTTTGAGAGAGTACGAGCAGGGGAGGGGCAGAGAGAGAGGGAGCCACAGACTCTGAAGCAAGCTCCAGGCTCTGAGCTGTCAGCACAGAGTTCAATGTGGAGCTCGAACTCACAAACCGCAAGATCATGACCTGAGCCAACGTTGGATGCTTAACCAATGGAGCCACCCAGGTGCCCCTAGATTTCTCTTTTTTCTACCTCTACACTGGTGACTTCTCATTACTATGCTAATCAGATTTGCCTACATATACCTTTTATATAGTCTAAAACATGTATTACATAAAAACAAGTATTTACGTAACTGGCCTCTTAAAAATGCTTTGTGATTATTACTGGATTGGTTTTATTCCACTACTAAACTGGGAGTTTCCTGGGGCAAGAATTGTGCCTTATTCCTATCTGTATTGGATGAAGAGAAGTACCATACACTTAAGCAGACACACATTTCTTCACTTCAAAGTCACCATGGTAGGAAAAGAGCCAAAAAAAAAAAAAACAAGGCAAGCATCCTGATTACTACTTCTAGGTTAAGCATGGGTTTGAAGAGGCCTGGAAACTGGAACACAGATTATCAATCATCTTGACAGCCATCCAAGACACTAATGCTCCCGCTTCTACCAGGCCTGAATATCCTAAATGGAATCAAGGCAAGTCAAAATACATGAAAATTAATAAGCAAGTATATTTACAGCAAATTACAGTTATAAGAGGAAGTGGAAAGCAACTGCAACACCCACTGTCATATGTTCTATTTCCTCAGGAAAAAACAAAGAAGGAATAGATAAATCAGAGGCTGCTGGGAAAACTTATGATATTCTCAATCTTAAATTTGATTTGGTTTTTCTGGTTATTACTGGGAATAAAAATAAGTTATATGTACAACTTTGTTTACTAAGTCTTTTATCATTCAGTTAGCTGCTGTCTACGTTTAAGAGCATAGATAAATGCCCAGAACTAAAATGTTTCATGTCCTTGATGGGCCTACTCAGAAAAGCAGCACAGCTGAGCCACCAAGAACTATCTCCGGCCAGCAATCTGGAAAAGAGCACATGACTGTTTTTATCCTGTCATTTTCAATCAGTAGCAGACTGCTCGCTGCATGAAAGTTGGGAGCTCTAACATTCGTTTATAGACTTCTCCCCAACATTTTCACCTAGTGAAGAATGTGAATTTAAAGTATCTCTTATAGGGGCGCCTGGGTGGCGCAGTCGGTTAAGCGTCCGACTTCAGCCAGGTCACGATCTCGCGGTCCGTGAGTTCAAGCCCCGCGTCAGGCTCTGGGCTGATGGCTCGGAGCCTGGAGCCTGTTTCCGATTCTGTGCCTCCCTCTCTCTCTGCCCCTCCCCCGTTCATGCTCTGTCTCTCTGTCCCAAAAATAAATAAACGTTCAAAAAAAAGAAAATTTAAAGTATCTCTTATAGGGGCACCTGGCTGGCTCAGTTGGTAGAGCATGTGACTCTTGATCTCGAGGTTAGGAGTTTGAGCCCCACTTTGGGTGTAAAGATTACTTAAAAATAAAATCTTAAGGGCGCCTGGGTGGCTCAGTCGGTTGAGTGTCCGACTTCGGCTCAGGTCATGATCTCACAGCTCATGGGTTCGAGCGCTGCGTCGGGCTCTGTGCTGACAGCTCAGAGCCTGGAGCCTGCTTCACATTCTGTGTCTCCCTCGCTCTCTGCCCCTCCCCGACTCACACCCTGTCTCTCTCTCCTTCAAAAATAAATAAGCATTTAAAAAAATAATAAAATTTAAAAAAATAAATAAAATATTTTTAAAAAGTTTTTTTTAAATACCGATTCAAAAGGCTCTTTTCCTCTTTTAAAAAATATATCCTTACTAGTTTTTTTATCCACTTATTCTAGGTTTGGGAGATGTTTGTTACAGTCTTCTTTATTAATGTGTCTATTTGTCCTTTTATATCTTGTAGTTTTGCTTTATGGAAGTTGCTGCTCTACTACAAGAAGCCCTCAGCTTACACAGTTCCTACATGCAGCATCTTCAGTTAGTATGTCTTAATTTAACTAATACCCGTCCCTCAACAGCACAGTGCAAATTTCACTTATAAAGGTATATTAACTGTAAGTAAATGCATAAAGTGCAAACTTTGCAGCTAGCTCTTCAGTCCACAGATCACTACACGACAGACACACGTATGATCAGTGACCAAGCGTGTCATTTCTTTCAGTCTGTTGGTGATTGGATATTGCACACCTGTTTTCCAGTTCAAGAGACAGAGAGCAAAGCATGTGCTTGTGCTGTCTTGTCTCCCAGTGATAAGCTTATGTGACATTTTACAAAAATAGATACTCAAAAGAGGGAATTGGCCAACAAAGATAAAAGTATAGCACAGAAACTAACATGATAATGCTGGAAGTGAAATTTGGGTCATATATAAATGAAGTTATAGAAGAAATGTAAACTGAGGAATTGATACCACTGCTGTTTGAGAGACTCTAGATATAGAGTCAGAGGAATTTAATGAAGGCAAACATCAATATAAGTAAGTGGTTATGACAAATGTCCTGGAAGAAATGACAAGGCAAAAAACTTCATATTAAAGGAACTCTTACAAGTATTGTACAACATTGAAAACACAAAGGATAAAATATCAGAAGCTGATCCAAACTTAGAAACATGACAACTTCCCAAAACAGAAAATTCTAATGCTCACTCCATATCATAAGTTATACAAAGAGAAGGCAAGCACTTGACTTTTTTTCTTGATAAGTTTTTTTTTTTAAAAGAAATAAAACACTAAATCTCAATGTACCAACAGTTTGTTTCAACCAAAAATTTTAAGGGCTGTGAAACAATTATAATCTTTCCCATTGATTATTAAGCTTGCTTTGTACAGTTTCAGCTTGCATGGCCATATTTACAGTAACTCACTACCATGCAAAGTTAAGTTCTCCCCATATTTAGTTCTGATTTCCCTACATGCTTACCGGCCCATTATTGTCTTAGTGGTATCTTGTTGTGATTTTGATTTGTATTTCCCTAATTAACTAATGATGTTGAGCATCTTCTGACATACTTATTGTCAATTTGTACATCTTCTTTGGAGAAATATCTATTCAAATCTTTTGCTCTTTTAAATTGGGTTCATCTTGTTATTTTTTAACTGGATCTAATTGCTAGCTCATCTAATGGGTTTTTTTGTTTTAAATAGGTGACTTAGGCCTAAATCAAAAAGCTGACTATGTCAACAGCAACTGGCTGGGCTATGTAGAAATTTTAGTGTTTTAGGTAGAATAGGGAAAAAGGAACCAAAGCATTGCTTAACTCTTTTTTTTTTTTTAATGTTTATTTATTTTGAGAGAAAGAGAGAGAGATGGACAGAGCGTGAGCAGGGAAGGGGCACGGAGGGAGAAACAGATTCTGAAGCAAGTTCCAGGATCCTAGCTGTCAGCAGAGCCTGATGCAGGGCTTGAACTCACGGACCATGAGATCATGACATGAGCCGAACTTGGACGCTTAACCAACTGAGCCACCTAGGCGCCCCTCAAAGCATTGCTTAACTCTTAAAATAACTGAGGAACTGAAAGAACCCAAAGTGGAACTCAGTGGATGTGGGCCATCCAAAGTGAAAGCAGGGTGGAATGGGGTGGTGAGGGTGAAGAAAGGACTTAAGAGCAGGTAATACAAATTCAGTCACAGTATAAGTCAAAAGATCCTATGGAAGACCAAGACAGCCAGAGTCATTTTATGGTCATTCTTGTACTGAACTCTCCAACAGGAGTAGAAGCACCTTGAGAGCAGGCACAGACGCTTAATCTGTTAGTAGTCAGTAAGATGAGGGGTGTATGTTGATGTATTCATCATTCTCTGTACATTCTTAAATTTGTTAAACACGTGTTCAAAAAAGGCTCTTCAAGGATCAGGACTGGCAGCTCACTTTCAAAGGTCAAGCGGTCTACTGACACAACCTGAGGGAAAAGGCTAAACTGATTATCAGAACCGACAAAATCCTGCCACGTGAAGACTTGTGCCCCAGGCTAACAGACACAATGACTGGGGACAGGGAATAGCAACCGCAGTCTCTTATACTGGTTTTAAGCTCTAGAGTGCAATTTCACAACTAACATTCATTCAACAGGCACTGACGGAGCACACACTACGTACAGTGCTGAGCGCTAGACACAGATGAACGACCTAAGCAGTCCCTGTTCCGTCAGGGTTCATAATCTAATAGGTTCGGTGTTGCAAGGATGGAGGTAATCAGCCTAGCTGTGGGAATAAGGAAGAGAAAGCAATGCATTCTGCTTGGGTCTATAGCGAAAGGACCAAAAGGTGCCATCTGAGCTGGGCCTTGAAGGATGCTGCAGCTGACCCAGAAGGGCCAATTCTGAAGTGTCACTGCCTTGTCCCCTGGGAACAGAAAGTGTCATATCGACCTCAACTGACTCCTATAAAAACCCTGAGGCAGATGTTCTCATCAGTAATCCATTTCACAGAAGGAGAAACTGACCCACAAAGCAAAAGGCGAACCCTAGGGCCATACTGAGTGCCAGGGGACATGCCGGGTCCAGAATCGAGGTGGACAGATACAGCGCAGTTTCGAACTCTGCCGGGATTCTGAAACCTGTAGAGCACCGGAATGTGGCAGGGGTCTGGACCCGGAAGTAGGGAAGAAGTCTGAGAGCGACCCCTCCAACCATTTGCCCGGTTCTCTCAGCCACGCCCTCGGTCCCACGCTTCTCAGTCACTCACCCGCCGCTAGGCGAGAGGAAGTCGGTGTCGTCTTCGTCTCCCGCACCGAACATCGCGGTGCCTTTCACCCAGCCGCAGGGGGGGAAGTCGGAAGGTTTTCGGGGCCTTTCCCCGCTGACGTCGTGAAATGCCGCGGCGGCGTGCTGCTTTCCGGCAGGACGAACTCTCGCACGGTTGATCGGCTGGGAGGGGCCTAGGGGCTGGAGAAGGTGGGGGAAAGGCAAATGGGAGGGTCTCGCAGGCACGCGCGCCCGTGTCGTAAAGCTTCTCCAGCCTGCAGAGGCGGTGAAATTCGCGGGAGCTCCAAAATCCTGCGCAGGGATTGGCCAACGAGGCAGGGGGCGGGGCAGGGGCAGGAATCCGCGGCCTTGGTGGCTGTCGTGGACACGTCGAGCCGGGCATAAGTGGAGGGGGCTTCGGAAGAGTCGTGCGATTGGTGACGGGTTAAGGTTCCAAGAGGGAGGTGCCGGTGGCAAGACTGGATCTGGAAGGTAAGCAACCCACCCCACCCCCCCGCCCTCTCCCACCTTTGGCACAGGAACAGCTCTTTCGCCTCCCGGACAAGGACCCTCCATGCGACTCTAATCTGCTCTGCGAAAGGAGAAAGGGCCCGAGACTGGCAGACTGGAGAACTGCGCTTTCGGTCAGGCCCCACAGTGACATAGGGAGAGTGACCTTGGGGCAGGGTGTTCGGTGCCTCACTTTCCCCGTCTACAAAACGGGCTTGACGTCCCTACCGCTTGTGCCCTGTGGCCGACCTCACTGTTTATTCAAAGGGCTATTTGTCCACTAATTCCATGTGCCGGCTGGTCAAGAAGCTTTTAGACCTCAGAGGTCATCGAATTCAATCCCAGTCCCCTCATAATCCCAGAATTTGCAATAGGGAAACGGAGTAATAAGCCCTTGGATGACTAGTCCTAGGTCACACAGAGTAAAGGGCAGGCAGACTGGGGCTGGATCCCTCCTCCTCTCTTGGTTCAGGAGTTAGCAAGCTGATGGGTGAGCAAGAACCTTATCAGGTTTTTAGCACTGTGCACCTTTACGGAGTGCTCATTGCTGGACTGAGGCATACATCTTTAGAGAATTCCCCTCTCGATGCAAGTGAGGTGCAGAAGAGCTGGGATATTCTGGGGGTGAGTGTTGGAAAGGAGAAAACTTTAGAAGCGCAAAAATCCCAGTCCCAGTCTTGGTCTGGGTTTTGCTTCGTCTTCTTGCCACAGACCTAAGTCAACATCAGTTGTTGGGGACTTCTCTTTCTTCAGTTTCCACCTTCTCTGTATCTTATGTAAGTGTTTCTTTGACTAACCTGGTAGAGTTACTGAAACCATCTCTGGGTAGGCCTGATTTAGCCAAGGTGTAGATAAGCAGATAATGTAGCGTCCGTTTCTTAAACAGTTTTTTTAAGTTTATTCTGAGAGAGAGAGCGCAGGAGGGACAAAGAGAATCCCAAGCAGGCTCCACACTGTCAGCGCAAAGCCCAATGCAGGGCTGAAACTCAAGAACTGAGATATGACCTGGGCCAAAACCAACAGTCTAGACGCTTAACTGACTGAGCCACTCAGATGCCTCTGTAGCATAGCATCCATTTCCATAGATCTCTTTCACTCAGGGCTTCTCCCGAACAGTTTAGTATAACCGGTGTCCCTTACCTGAAAGTTTTAGTCTGTTAACATGATACTGAAGTGAAGTGATTGATAGTGATTCACCTCCTAGAGAACTTCCCACCTCTTGGTACTTCCCTGGTTCTGCTTTTTATTATAGTTTGTGTACTTGTACTAAAGTGTGAGCTCCTCAAGGGCAGGGACAGTTTTATTCATCTTGAGGTCACCTGTGCCACAGAGTACTGTACCCTCTTGGCAATAATGGTTTCTTATTCTTTGTTACAGTGAGTAATGGAATTCATCCTTGTTCCCATTCCTTAACTTATGCTCTTAGGATTTTTTGCACGTGGGACCCAGTGAGCCCAGCAATGACTCTTGCCTTCCAGAAAGATAGATATGTTGTACTAGCTATGAACAGTCAGGGTTGCTTCGTCTCTTTTGGTAATTGAAGATGATTTTACTATTGTTTAAAGCTCTAGGGGAGGGGAAAGAGGGAAATAGAACAGCTAGAAATATTATGTGTTACTAATTTTTGTTAGGATTCCTTTGTTAAACTGAGGGATGGGGCTGTGGTCTGCTTCCTGTGTTTATTTTAAAGATTAAGATGGTTAAAGCAGTGAAGGCTGACAGTGTGAAAACAATGATGCCACTGGAACCTAAGCACTAGAACTGGAACCCTTTGCCATAGCTCTGTTTAGAATATGAACTTGGCTATCTCTCAGGGAAAGAAAGAATGAAATGCATAAGTAATTTACATAGCTCTTTCTAATTCCTCTTCCTCATACTGATCATTGTCATTCCAGCACTGAAACATCAGAATAGTGTTTTATTTCTTTTTTAATGTTTATTTTTTTGAGAGAGAAAGAAAGATGGCTAGTGGGGGAGGGCAGAAGGAGAAGAATCCAGATATCAAGAGCCAGAAGCTCAAACCAACTGGGCCACCCAGGCACCCTTGAATAGTGCTTTTAAAAAATGCTAAAGGATTGGGACACCTGGGTGACTCAGTCGGTTGAGCAGCTGACTTCAGCTCAAGTCATGATCTCACTGTTTGTGAGTTTGAGCCCTGCATCCTGCTCACAGCCGTCTGAGGAGCCCACTTTGAATCCTCTGTCTCCCTCTCTATCTCTCTGCCCCTCCCCAACTCACACGCACTAGTTCTCCCTGTCTCTTAAAAATAAACATTTTTTTTTTAATGCTAAAGGATCATTTGAGTGCTTATCTTGAATTCTTGAGTTGGGAATGTTTTCATGCAGGGTATTTAAGTAGCCTTTTTAGATAGGCAGGAACATAAAATCTGGATCAACATTTTTGAGATACCACAAACATGCATGCCTAGGTCACCATTGTGGGAACACAGCTGCTAGTTCTGATCAGCAGTATGAGAAAGGGGAAGATAATGGTAAGGCGTCCTCAGTAAGATTGGGTACACTAAAAAGCCACTGTCTTCCTGAACTGGAATATTGGACCAGGAATCAAGAAACCTGAATTCCCATCCCAGCCCTTCTAACTCACTCTGAGCTTGGGCCAGACTCCCTAAACACTTTGGGAGTGAATTAGACCCAGACATCTATTAAGTACTGTTGAGGATGCAGAGGTAAGTAAAGCACAACCCTCATCTCAAGTGTGAATTAAGCATTTTTGTTTGTTTTAAGTACACAGTTTTTAGGTGTATTTATAAAATGGATTGACCCCTGAAGATTAGCTAGGAAGTGGCAATTTTAACAATTCCTTTCAAATTCTCAGTAATTTTGCCATAGAGATGGTAATTCTTGTATATAAGCACACCCATACTAGTCTACTAGTGAAAGCATTGTAAATATTAAACTATAAAAACTATTAATGTTTAAAGTTATAACCAGGTTAGATCATAGGTACGGTGATAGTGATATGAATTGAATGTAAGTTTGGGGGAGTTGGTATAGTGTTCTTTCTGTTCAGTCACTGAAAACAGAAGAATGTCAGAACCCAATTCAAGAAATATCTGAAAACCTTCTATGTGTAAGGCCCTGTGCTGGGTATTGGCAAGGAATAGGAAAACGAGTAAGTCATTGCCCTCAAAGTGCTTATGGTTGAATAGCGGGGATAATTGAAGTATACAAATAATTTAGAAGACACAGCAAAGTAAGTCCCATAAGTAGAAATTAATTATTGTGGGATTTCAAAGGAAGAAGAGATCATATCTGGATTGGTGGAGTTTGTGGGTCTAGATAATGGCCTTTGAAGATGACTGGGGTGGTTCCTAGTGAAATGAGGAAGTAAGGTTTTCCAGGTTGAGGGGGTGGCTTTGGCAAAAGCAAAAAGGCAGGAAAGAAGGCACGAATTTCTTTTTCTTTTTCTTTCTTTCTTGTTCTTTCTTTCTTTCCTTTTTAAAAAATTTTTTTTCATGTTTATTTATTTATTTTGAGAGACTGAGCATAAGCAGGGAAGGGGCAGAGAGAGAGAGTCCCAAGCTCTGTCACTGCAGGCTCCATCTCGAACCTAGAAGTCACAAATTTCTTATGGGACAAGAGTTGCCCTTTTATCTGACGCAGTTAGGGCCAATAGTTGGCCAACAACAAAAATAAGTTAAAACAAGGAATCATTCAGATATTAGTTACACACAGATCTTAAACATTTAATTTTAACTTAAAGCATAAACATCTTTTTGCCATTCTTTAAAATAAGCTGTTTCCGGGCTGACAATGTGTTACCTGCTTGGGATTCTCTCTGCCCCTCCTGTGCACACCTGCTTGTACATGCCCTCTCTTTCTCTCAAAATAAGTAAGTAAATAAAAAAGAATAAGGCTTTTCTTGGGACACCTGGATGGCTCAGCCCATAGAGCACCCAACTCTTGATCTCAGGATCACGAGTTCAAGCCCCTCATTGTACGTGGACCCTACTTAAGAAAACAATAACAACAGAAACATTTAATAGTTTTCGTAAAATAAGCCTTTTCTTAGGGTGTGGGTCCCAGAGATCTGCAAACTACTGCATGGCGGCCAAATCTTGTCCTAGCCCTCTGTTTCTGTAAATAGTTTCATTGGAACACAGCCATGCTTATTTATTGCCATATTATCTATGGCTACTTTGACTTACAAAGTACAGTTGTCTGTATCTGTGTGACTCATCTTTATCTAGTCTTTGAAAAGCTTTCAACTTGGTTTTCGTAGAAGTAACTACCAGAGAGTCTATGTAGTATAGTAGCTAAACTCTAATGTTTGGAGCCAGATTGTTTCGCCATTTATTAGTTATGCAGTCCTTGAGCAAGTTGCTTGGTTTTCTCCTTTGGAAAAAAGGGACAGTGACAGTATCCAGTCTCTAGGGATCTTGTGAAGATTGTATGAGTCAATTCATGTGGAGCACTTAGAACAGCATCTGGTAGGTAGTAAGAAAATATTAGCTGCTGCTGTTGTTTTTCCTCTTCTCACTTACATTTAATTGCTTTACATAATACTTTATTAAATTATATTCTTATAACAGTAAATACAATTGGCATAAGTTGATTTCTTTTTTTTTATTAATGTTTATTTATTTTTGGAGAGAGAGTATGCTCACATGCCAGTGGCGGAGGGACAGAGAGAGGGAGACAGAGAATCTGAAGCAGGCTCGAGTCTCTGAGCTGTCGTCAGTGCAGAGCCCGAGACAGCCGGATGCAGGCTCCAACCCACCCACTGTGAGATCATGACCAGAGCTGAAGCCGGATGCTTAACTGAACTACCCAAGGCCCCCAGTTGATTCATTAAGAAACATACCTGACACTCTTGATAAGCACACAAATTCCCTAAGGGAATCCCATGATATTAGAAAATAGCCAAGGGGCACATGGGTGGCTCAGTTAAGCATCTGACTTCAGCTCAGGTCATGATCTGGTGGTTCGTGAGTTCGAGCCCTACGTTAAGCTCTGTGCTGACAGCCCAGAGCCTGGAGCCCGGTTAGGATTCCATGTCTCCCTCTCTCTCTCCCCCTCCCCCGCTCATGCTCTCTCTCTCCTCTCTCTCTCCTTCGAAAATAAATAAACATTAAAAAATTCGGGGCGCCTGGGTGGCGCAGTCGGTTAAGCGTCCGACTTCAGCCAGGTCACGATCTCGCGGTCCGTGAGTTCGAGCCCCGCGTCGGGCTCTGGGCTGATGGCTCAGAGCCTGGAGCCTGTTTCCGATTCTGTGTCTTCCTCTCTCTCTGCCCCTCCCCCGTTCATGCTCTGTCTCTCTCTGTCCCAAAAATAAATAAACGTTGAAAAAAAAAAATTAAAAAAAAAAAATTTAAAAAAAAAAAAAAGAAAGAAGAAAATGGCCTGGTTACTGTGTTATTTAAATTGGTTAAGAGAATTCTGTGAGGATGGTTTGCTAAGAGTATAAGACAGCAGGAGCGCCTGGGTGGCTCAATCGGTTGAGTGTCCGACTTCGGCTCAGGTCATGATCTCACGGTATGTGTGTTCGAACCCCACGTCGGGCTCTGTGCTGATAGCTCAGAGCCTGGAGCCTGCTTCACATTCTGTGTCTCCCTCTCTCTCTGCCCCTCCCCCACTCACATTCTGTCTCTCTCTTCTTCAAAAATAAACATTAAAAAAAAATTTTTTTTTAAATTTTTTTTTTCAACGTTTATTTATTTTTGGGACAGAGAGAGACAGAGCATGAACGAGGGAGGGGCAGAGAGAGAGGGAGACACAGAATCGGAAACAGGCTCCAGGCTCTGAGCCATCAGCCCAGAGCCCGACGCGGGGCTCGAACTCACGGACCGCGAGATGGTGACCTGGCTGAAGTCGGACGCTTAACCGACTGCGCCACCCAGGCGCCCCAAACATTAAAAAATTTTTAAAAAATACTGTAGGACAGCAGAACACATCAGGAAGTAGTGGATTAAGATTGAAAAGGAGAGCAGGGCCATATTTGTTTAATACTTTGAAGGCCAAGGGGTTAAGTTTGTATTTAGCCGTGTGGGAAATGGGATTATTTATCCTACATGACATGAGTTATATGAAAAAATTCAAGTGGTTTAAGAGTATATGATGTAAAAAGTAAAATTCTCTCTAGCTGTGCCCCATGTGAGTATCCACTTCATTTTTCTAACAGTCCTGGAACGTGGAGTTGACCCGAGGACTGAATGAGATAAGGCATGGTAAACACTACTTGGGGCGTGGGTATTAGCTGTTAAAATCCTCAGCCCAGTTTTTCTTCAGATTATAATCTCAGTTTTGAATGAGAAAAATAAAGGTTCTAGACTGTAAATAAAACTAAATGCTCTAAAGGGAACAATTTTGCCACACTCCTAGGAGTCTCTGAACCTTGTTCTTTGCCTCTCCTGGTTCTGGTTTGGCTCTGCTGTTGATTCCTTTTTGAAGTGCTACAAAACAGAAGAAGATGGCATAATTATCACTGGAAAAGCAAGTGTTTACAATGGCAAGATGACTTGAACTAGTGGAAGATGTCAGATAAATCAGTGACCAGGCATCCCCCAGATAACTGCCATTTAAGGTTGGCAAGCCAGGCACGATTGGGGGATGGGGAGGGAGAAGGGAGGGCAGGTTGATGATGCTGGCACTCCCACAGGCAGCTTTTAGCATAATAAAGCCACTTTAAAAATCAGAAGTTTTTTGTAGATCATGACTAAGTATGAGAAGTCATCAAAAGTGTGATACTTAATACTTTAAAATGAGCCTTTTATGCCAAAAGAAATCTTACAGTAAGGACTGGGAAGGAAATGCTTTTGAAGCTCCATTGCTTTGAGTGATATCATTTCAGATTTAGGTGACCTTCCCAAGCAGAGGAGGGGCCCATCCTTAGGAATGCAAAGCCCTGCAGAGAAGGAAACCTTTGAGAAGGGTCCACCCTACCTCTTTTCCTTTTACACAAAGGCCCTAGGCTTCTGTACACAACCTGCTTTTGTAGGCTGAGGACATTATGCAATACAGTATACTGAGATGGAAACCTGCATTCCAGAAGTAAATGGATAACTGGTTTGGAGGGAATCTCTATGGAGAGCAGAACTCTAGCGACCAGTGACACGTTAAAGGACCTTTTTTTGTTAGTCAGGTTGAGTCTTTTCTCTAAATAGGTAGCAGAGGTGCTGTGAAAAATGTGCTGTTTACACAATTTTGAAGCAGTTTAAGAGCACCTGGAACTTAGTCTTTTGGTTTACAAAATAAAAGGCAAAGGAATGCTAAGTATACCCCCACCCCCACCCTGTTCCTCTCTCCTTTTTTTTTCCTCCTACCTTTTCTGATGGCTTTTTATCAGCTCCCACACAGCCCTCTGCATGATCTATATCTTAGTACATCTTCTACTGTTTTTTATTGTTTGTATGTATTTCTTCTCCAACAGACTGGACTTCTTGAGGATAAGAGTTCACCACAGTACCATCACTCAATAGGTACACAATATACTTAATGAATGAATGAATGAATGAATGAGTGAGTTCCTCAGGGTCACACATATAGTAAGTCCCAAGAGCCAGATCTAGAACCCAGGTCTTCTGATTCCTAGCCCAGTACTTTTTCTACCACACCATGCAACCTCAATCTGAGGTAATAAACAACTTTTCTCTTTCTGGTTTACATTCTCTCAGTGCATTTTCATTAAATCATCCTTTATTAATTAAAGGGAGGGAGGAGTAAAGTAGTAGCAGTTAAAATGCTTTCTAGTTTCTGCTTCACACCAAATTTATTCCCAATATTCTTCAGAGGCAAACCAAAAACATGATCTAGATGATTAAAATCCTTTGTAATATAACCAAAGGAAAATTTAGGGGTGCCCGTCTGGCTCAGTCAGTAGAACATAGGACTCTTGATCTCAGGGTCATGAGTTCAAGCCCCACATTGGGCGGGAAGCCTACTTAAAAAGATAAAAAGGAAAATTTAAGCAAGGGGGACCTTTGCCTTTGATTATAACAGGAAGGCAGTTAAAGCAATGCTTTGCCAATGTATGTTTATCTGACTAGCTTGTGTTCTTTTTTATCTTATTTTATTTTTTTAAGATTATTTACTTTGAGAGAGAGAGAGAGAGAGAGAGAGAGTCTTCAAGTAGGGGAGGTACAGAGAGAAAGGGAGAGAGAATCCCAAGCAAGCTGCATGCTCAGTGCTGAGCCCAATGCAGGGTTCAGTCCCACCACCGGGAGATCATGACCTGAGCCGATATCAAGAGTCAGATCCTCAACCCACTGAGCCACCAGTTACAACCTAGCTTGTGTTCTTTAAATCAAACTGTAAGGGACTGTATACATTTTTCTTAATGTTTATTTATTTTTGAGAGAGAGAGAGAATGTAAGCAGAGGAGGGGCAGAGAGAGGGGGACAGAGGATCTGAAGCGCGGGCTCTGCACTGATAGCAGTGAGCCCAATGTGGGGCTTGACCTCACGAACCATAAGATCGTGACCTGAGCCAAAGTTGGGTGCTCAACCGACTGAGCCACCCAGGTGCCCCAAGAGGCTATATACTTTAAGTGACGTGGAAGTGAGCCGTATGTGTGATTTGGACATCTCCTTTCAGAGTTTTTGTCATCTAATGAGTAAGCAAGCTATTACTAATAGGATTTCATCCTTACTATAACTTAGAATTAAAAGTATTTTGACATATTTTATTTGATCCTCCCAACCCTATGAGTTGATGGAGTGTAGGTATTTTTATATCCATTTTGAAATAAACTAGTATTTGTTGGCTTGAGTGATTTGCTTAATGTCATGTGGCTAACATATGGCGCATGTGTCTGTAGCCCGGGGCCACTTGTGTCTAGTCCAGTGTTTTTGCTCCTTTTTTTTTTTTTTTTTTTAATTTAAAAAAAAAATTTTTTTTCAACATTTATTTATTTTTGGGACAGAGAGAGACAGAGCATGAGCGGGGGAGGGGCAGAGAGAGAGGGAGACACAGAATCGGAAACAGGCTCCAGGCTCTGAGCCATCAGCCCAGAGCCCGACGCGGGGCTCGAACTCACGGACCGCGAGATCGTGACCTGGCTGAAGTCGGACGCTCAACCGACTGAGCCACCCAGGCGCCCCTGTTTTTGCTACTTTTACCACACTCTCTGTAAAACACTGTAATCTATGTAAATCATACTAAAGCACTTGTGGTCAGCACATTGGGAATGTGTCAAGACTACACAAGGATCCAGTAAGAGGAGTATGAAAGGGTGCATCTTGTGCTTGCTGGATTTCAGGATATGGCTTAGCCAACAACAAAGGGTATCTGAGAAATGGAGTATAGTAGCTGGGAGATCCACTCCCCATTGGACTTAGGCCCTTGTATCATTGCATAACTAAAAGACCTTTTCAGTTTGTTTGCTTGACATATCAAATTTAAGTTGTCCTATTCAGACCAGGTAAATAAAAGCTTCGCCAAAGGCCTTTGTGAAGAATGTTGTACACTTGATCTTCTATGTACGGAAAGGTGAGAGTGGGCCATAGAAACAGGAGCTTCTATGTTATTTGTCACTAAAGCAGGATATGTAAAGCTCAGAAATCCCTCCTGCTTAGCTGCTTCCCATCTGAAGAACCATCTGAAGAAATGAGAGGGTCGGGGTAAGTGGTTAGACCGCTGTTACAGAAGCCTTATGTGAGAAGTAAGTATTACAGATTCAGTTGAATAAAGAGTATATTAGCGTTATTGTTTACTAACGTGGGCCTCTGTTTCTCCATCTGTAAAATAAGGGAGTTGGACTTGATAATTTTTTAATAGGAAATATATTCACATGGTTGACAATTCAAAATGTATAAAAGGATATTAGTGAAAAACGCTCCTTCTACTCTTTACCCACATCTGACCAGTTCCCCTCCTAGGGACCTAGTTACCACTTTCTTGTACCCTGATAGTATAGATGTTTACAAATAATATGTATATACTTTTTAAGTTTATTTATTTATTTTGAGAGAAAGAGCAGGGGTGGGGGAGGGTCAGAGAGAGAGAGGAAGAGAGAATCCCAAGCAGGCATCCCCCTGTCAGTGTAAAACCCAAGGTGGGGCTCCATCTCACAAACCATGAGATCATGACCTGAGCCAAAACCAAGAGTCAGACACTTAACTGACTGAGCCACCCAGGCACACCAAGAGCTTCCTCATTGTTTATGGCTGCAAAGTATTCATTCTATGGAAATATGATTATTTAATCGGTACTCAATCAATGAACATTTATGTTGTATTTTTTTTTTAATTTTTTTTAATGTTTTATGTTAGAGAAAAAGAGACAGAGAGCGAGCAGGGGAGGGGAACAGAGATGGAGACATAATCTGAAGCTGGCTCCAGGCTCAGAGCTGTTGTTGGCACACATCCTGAAGGGGGTTTCAAACTCACAAACAATGAGATCACGACCTGAGCGGAAATCAGACTCTTAACTGACCGAGCCACCCTGGCGCCCCTATTTACATTGTATTTTCAATATTTTGCTATCACAGTCTCTGACAGATAACTTTGTTCCTATAACAGTTGACATGTTTCAATGTATCTTTAGGATATATACAGCTGACCCTTGAACATGGTAGGTTTGAACTATATGAGTCCACTTACAGGTGGATTTTTTATAGTACTGATCTGTAAATGTATTTTCCCTTCCTTATGATTTTCTTAATAAAACTTTGTTTTCTCTAGTTTACTTTATTGTAAGGATACAGCACATAATATACATAAGATATAAAACTTATTAATGGACTATGTTATCAGTAAGGTTTCGGTCAACAGTAGGCTATTAGTAGTTAAGTTTGGGGGGCATCAAAAGTTATACACAGATTTTCACCTGCTTGTGGGTCGACGCCCCAACCCCTGTGTTCTTCAAGGGTCAACTTGAAGTGCTGGCTCAAAGGGTATGTACATCAGACTGATAATTAAACACTCTCCTAGTTCTGGTATTCTATGAGATTTTAATTGAAAATGAACAGTAAAAGAGATGAGAAGGTATCGTTTTCTTGGAACATCTTAATTTTTTTTTTTTTAATGTTTATTTTTGAGAGAGAGTGCGAGCAGGAGGGGGGCAGGGAGAGGAGACACAGAATCTGAAGCAGGCTCCAGGCTCTGAGCTGTGAGCACAGACCCCAATGTGGGGCTTGAACTCACGAGCCATGAGATCACGACTGGAGCCAAAGTCAGACGCTTAACCAACTGAGCCACCCAAGCGCCCAGACATCTTAATTTTTAATCTCTTTTTATTCAGAGACTACATCTCAAGTAAAGGCCAAGTATGCAACGTTACCAAAATGATGTTGAATTGCAAACTTGACAAAAGTCACCTACTACATTACAATCCTATAGATTTCTCTAGTGCTGTTCAGTGTGCTATTACTCAGAAGTTAATTTGTAAGGTCAATGTTATAAACTCAGGACAAAAGAGAACTATTGCCTAACTACTTTTACCAGTACTTACGATGGGGTTTTGGAGTTGGTGGGGTTTTGGACCTACCATCCAAGAAAGAATTCTGGGGACCTCTTTGGTGCAAAAAAGGTGATTTTATTAAAACACTTAGGGGCGCCTGGGTGGCTCAGTCCGTTAAGCGTCCAACTTCAGCTCAAGTCATGATCTCGCAGTCCCTGAGTTACAGCCCTGGGTGGGGCCCTGTGCTGACGGCTCAGAGCCTGGAGTCTGCTTAGGATTCTGTCTCTCTGTCTCTCTGCCCCTCCCCCCGCTTATGCTCTGTCTCTCTCACTCACAAAAATAAATAAATGTTTAAAAAAATTTTTTTAAAAACCCAAAACACCGGGACAGGACCCCTGGGAAGAAAGAGCTGCTGGGGTTGTGAGGAGTGACTGGTTATATACTATGGAGTTGGAGGAGGTAAAGGCCAAAGGGAGGTCTCCAGAAGGGCTTTTTTTTTCCCCCCAGAAGGAGTTTCATATGCTAAACAGGACTCAAAGAAGCCAGAGGCCTTACTATTATCAAGCTGAGGTTGTTCTTCCTCTAGTAAGGCATTAACAATATGACTGTAGGGGGTTCCTGGAGAAATGTTATACTCTGTGTTTACCCCAAGTATTTGTCAATGGACTGCAGGTTATAAGGAAATTTAATTTTATCTGCCATTTCCTTCTTGGCTTTGTTCCCTTCATCACTATAGAGGGGAGGGTGATATTAAGGAATCTAGGAAACTGAGTCTATAGGTTTCTGGAGATTAGGCTATTGATAAGATTGCCTTTTCTTTGTAATTTACTAAGATATTTGTAAACTGAAGGATACCCCTGTCCTGCATGACTGTGATCTCTATCGGTTAGCCATTTGTTTTCTTTCCTTCCCTTTGTTCTTGGGCAGCCAGGGGTGCCTGAGGAGTGTCCTATATATCCCACGTGGGGTGGGAGTGGGACGGTTGTTAAGCTTGTGCTTTACCCTCAGCTGACCTTATGCTCCCTCATCACCTCATAGAGGATTCAGAAGATTAGCTGTTTATGACAGTCTATGTAGGGAATGAAAGTAGAAAGATAAAGGAGAGCCTAAATGAGATCTGTCTGTTGGTGTGTGTTTTTCACCGGCTTCCCAGGTTTTTGACGATTGTGGAATGTGATAATTTTGTGAAATAGGTGATAATGTAGGGGCACAAAGCAGATCGAAATTCTGTCATCCCCTCATACTTCTTGACTGGACCTACTAACCTTCCCTCCATTTCTCACCTCCATCTCATTCTCTTATTCTAGGTGTCCTAAGCCATTTGTGAAATTTGTTCTGTAGGTAGTAGGTTTCAATTAGAGCCTCCATGGGCGTCATCACAACATTCTCTAAAGCCCCTGGGGCAGAGGGTACTTAATACTAATTGAATGTTGAACTGAGTTGAGTAGATGTCTGAGTGATCCAGCCTCTATCCCGCTACCCTCTCAAGGTGCCTTATCTCTCCTTCCCTCCCCCACCCCCATATATGACACACCTTCCAACCGACCCCTGAGCACACCTATTATGATTCAGGAAGGAACAAGAGGTCGAGTAAATTGTCTTGAAGAAGGGTGTATGTGTGGGTGGGTGTGTGTTTGGGTAAATCTACACACACATTCCTTCTGGCTCCCACAGCCATTCTTTGTACTGTGGTTAAAAATGTGGACCTTATTTACTTAGCTACACACTAGTGGCAGCTGTGAAGTTAGACACACTTTAGCAATGACCTAGGAGGTTCATCTCAAAATAAACATGTATCTTTTTATTCCCACAAGTCTCATGTGTATGAAATCATAAAAATAAAAGGGAATATTAGATACATATAAACTCTGGCTTATAAATGCAGTCATATGTTTAGAAGAGGCAATTGGATTAGTGTTGGCTTCTCTGATTTTTTAGAAAAAATTTTTTAATGTTTATTTATTTTTGGAGAGCTAGCATGAGCGGGGGAAGGGGCAGAGAGAGGGAGAAACAATCTGAAGCAAGCTCCAGACTCAGTTGTCAATATAGAGCCTGATGTGGGGCTCAAACTGCCAAACCGTGAGATCATGACCTGAGCCGAAGTTGGACACTTAACCAACTGAGCCACCTAGGTGCCCCTTTTTAAAATTTTTTGATGTTTATTGTTTTTGAGAGAGAGAGAGAGAGAGAGAGAGAGAGAGAGAGAAAATGAGCGGGGGAGGGGCAGAGAGAGAGGGAGACACAGAATCTGAAGAGGCTCCAGGCTCCCAGCTGTCAGCACAGAGCCCGATCTCAAACTTATGAACCGCGAGATCATTACCTGAGCCAAGATTGGACGCTCAACCAACTGAGCCACCCAGGTGCCCTTTGACCATTCTGATTTTAGAATAAAGAAACTTGTCTATGAACCATGCTTTAAACACTTAAAGACTCTGTGGGATAGGAGATAGCTCAGCCCTCTTGTACACTATACCTCCTAAAGTTACAGATGAGAGGATGATAGGGCCGAACACACAGCATACCCAGGTAGGTCCCATCTTTTCAAATATAAGCTTTCCTAAATGTCAGGCTCCCAGGGAAATTACTGCTGGGTAGCTCAAGCTAGATGCCTCACTAGGCTTCTTTCTGCCTGTTATTTGGACAGCTTGTTAAAGGGCCATTAGCTACATGAAAAGAGTTTACTTTATTATGGTTTCAGAAATACCACAAGGTGTATGGTGCTATGTTATAGCTTAGAATTAAGGGGTAGTATTACTACCCTTTCCCTATTCTTAAATTAGAATGTAAAAAAGATGAGATGGGTAAAAATATAATGTATCCTATTTCCATTTCAAGATGGCATTTTGAGCACATTTCTTTTCCTTCCCAGAATCTGAGTGAAATGACTATAGAAATATAAACAGTTTTCTGGGGTACCTGGGTGGCTCAGTCGGTTAAGCGTCCAACTTTGGCTCGGGTCATGATCTTGCGGTCTGTGGGTTTGAGCCCCGCATCAGGCTCTGTGCTAACAGCTCAGAGCCTAGAGCCTGCTTCAGTTTCTGTGTCTCCCTCTCTCTCTCTGCCCCTCCCCCACTCACATTCCCTCAGGTTCTCTCTCAGAAAGAATATTTTAAAAAATTTTTTTTAAAAACCCATTTTTTAAAGTGTGATATTTGTGATTTATGATAAGACATATATGGTCTGCATCCCATTTCTGGCACAGAACTCCTAAAATCCTTGAGATTTCCTAAGTGATGAGAGCTGTAAGTGCCCTGTGTTATGTTATAATGAGGTAACTTCTTTTTTAGCAGTCTATAATTTAGTAGGAAATCAAGAACATGAACTTGAGTCACTTAACCTTCTAAGTAAAGTTCATGTTCTTAAAAAATGAATAAGACACTCTGGAGAAATGCAAACACAAACTGGACACTTGAGGAATAAAGAATTGTTAATTTTTCAGGTGAGTTAATTGTATTTTCTCTTGTTTTTTCTAAGGTCCCCCTCTTTTAGAGATGTGGAAATGCATACGAATAAAATATCATAATAGTCAAGATTTGCATCAAAATTATGTGGGCCATGGGAATGAATGGGGTATAGATGAGAGACCAGGCTGGCCTTGAGTTGCTAAGTGTAGAAGTTGGGCATTGGGTACATAGGAGTTAATTATACCATTCAGTCTAATGTGCAGATAATTGAAAACGTTTATAATAAATTATTATACTTTATTGAGTTTTTCTTTGATTGTGAAATCAAAACACTAAATATTCCTGGAGCTTCAAGGACCCACCACACACCATATTACCCTCTCTCTACCTTTATATCCTACCCAGCAGCTTGCCTGCCCTTCCTCCCAGGCCTCTATCCAACTCTAATGAGGTAACTTTTAGAAAGCCCTGAGGTCTCCTGAGGTTGGTTGCCAGTGAAGCAAACCAGTATGATTGGAGAATTGGACTTTCAGCCCCCAACCTCGTAGGAGGGGAATGGGGCTGAAGATCGAGTTGTCACCAGTGGCCAATCATTTAATCAATCGTGCCCCTGTCATGGAACCTCCATTTAAAAAAAGAAAAAAAAAACAAGTTCAGAGAGCTTTTAGCTTGGGAATCCAGAATGCTTACATGTGCCGGGTCCCAAACACCAGGACAGAAGCTCCTTTGTTCCGGACCTTGCCCTCTCTTCATGAGGCTACTAATTTGTATTAATATCCTTTGTGATAAATCTGTAATCTGTTGAGTTCGGTCTGTGGGCTGCTCTAACAAATTAACTGAACCCAAAGAGAAAGGGTTGTGGAGACTTTTGATTTTATATCCAGTTGGAAACACAGGCAACAACCTAAGTTTGTAGTTGGCATCTGACGTGGAGGGCAGTCTTATAGGACTAAGCCCTTAACCTGTGGAATCTGATGTTGTCTCCACGCAGTGTCAGAATTCAGTTGAATTGTAGGACACCCAGCTGGTGTTGGAGAATTTAATTGCTTGGTGGGGAAACCACTCATTGAAAGTATCTTTTATAATTATAATTAGAAGACATGGAGAAAGAAGTGTGAAGATTTGAGACCTTTCCAATTTTTTTTTTATTATGTATTTATTTGGTGGGGGTGGGTAGCAGACAGAGTCTAAAGCAGGCTCCAGGCTCTGAGCTGTCAGTACATAGCCCAGTGCGGGGCTTGAACTCACAAACCCATGAGATCATGACCTCAGGGACGCTTAACTGACTGAGCCACTCAGGTGCCCCTTGAGACATTCAAAGAATAGAGATGCAGATTAGGATCAAATTAAAGCAATTACGACCACCCAATTCAACATAGGTGAAGGATGACCCTGTGTGTGAAGGTAAGTGGCTAGGATTCACTAGCTCACCCCAAAAACTCCCAAAATGAGAAGGTTAGGAAGAAAGACTAGCTATGGAGTAGGGGGTGAAAGACAAATCAAAGACAGAAAATTGCCCTTATGCCAAGAACAGTAGATGAAAAAGTAATACAATACAGTATTCAGGGGTTTTATGTGTTTGGGTGCACACTGTGATGAGGTCAGTGCTACTGACATCCCTATCTCTGAGGAACCTAACTTGCCTATCACCTTAATGAGCTCCTTATAGCAGTCCTTAAAATAATCCTAGGAGGTAGCTACTTTTATTACCCTGATTTTACAAAGGCTGAGGGACAGAGATATTAAGTAATTTGCCCAAGGGCCCACAACCAGTAGGTACAGTCTTACCAGTTAGGGGAATGGCTATACTCCCTTGTGTACTTGGAGAGCCACCATAAAAAAGAAAGGGAAAATACCTTTTCTGCCCACAGTTTCCTGCTCATGATTTTTTTGGTTGCTTTTGGTAGGCTATTCAGGATCTCAGAGTTTCCGGTCTCAATGCAGGAGCTAATGGTTGGTTAGGAACAGACCCTGGGAGCCCATCTTAATTTCATTAATCATGTTGGGAACTATATCCAACAATTTCTTCACACAGAGGTTTGGTTTTTTTATGGGTCTTGTTTGTATTTTGGGGTTGGTTTTTTTTTTGTGGGGGGGTGATTTTTGGTTTTCGTTTGGTTTTTAGACAGTAAAACAGTGCATTTCCTATTTGAGGTTTGTCTTTCAAGTAGTTCAGTTAGTATATTTCACAACTAGTCTAGAAAAATAAAACTACAAGAGATGTATAAATTCCTCTTCATCCGGAACTCAGAGATTTTATTCACATAGTAGGTGGAAAAACTTCTCTCAAATCCCAAAGATGAGCCATTTGGTATTAAATTCAATGTTAACCCAGAAAGTTCTTTGATTATTAGGTGATGGTATGTGTACCTTTTAAGTGAGGGTAGGCTAGCTCTCCCCTTTTGGAACATCACAACAAACAATGCTTTATTTTAGTCCCTGGTTGAATCTTGGCTTTCTTTTCCTTTCTTTCTTTTCTTTAAGCTCTCACTTGTTAAACATCCAGTCCTTAGATTCTGAGTAGTATATATCTATTTTATACATCTCTATAATTCAGAACTATGGTTCTCAGATTTTAGGGTGTTAAGAATTGCCTATATAGCTTGATAAATGTCTAGATCTTGAGGCACATTCCCTGAGAGAAGACGCACTAGTCTGGAGTGGGGTCTATAATTTTCATTTTTTGCCAGATATCCTAAATGATTCTGATTCAGGCGGTCCTAGGACACACTGAAAGAAACTCTTGAGTTAGGAGGAAATGAACACTGTTTTCTATGTGATTAATGTACCAGTCACTTTCATATGTATTTTTACATTTTGATGTTCAAAATATTATGAGATTTTGTTTCCTGGTTTTTATGGATCTATTATCCCACAAAGTTTCAGTAACTTGTTTTGAGTTTCAACAGTTAGCAGGCTGACTCCCAGACCAAGAGGGCTCTTGCTCTTAACTGTTTCTGCTTCAGCAAGGTATCTCTCAAAAGAGATGGTTAAGATTGGTGAATTGGAAAATGTTACAGGGCGATATGAACAGTATGCTCTGAAATGTGTTTGATAAGTGTTAAAGCCACTGAGATGTTAGAATGTCTAAAGCATATCAATATTCACAATGTATCTAGAAAAGACAGATATGCATTTGTTTCTCATTGAAGAAAAATATGTATACCTAAACTTTTCTAATTTGAAATAGGCCCTAAAGATGAGTTATTTTCTTTACTGAGGAAACTGTGCCCATAAAGATTAAATTACCTGAAATAATGGAAAAACCTAGGCTAGAACCAAAATTTCCTGATTTTACTCTCTAGTATTCTTTCAAATTATAATAATGGTAAGGATTAAGGGTGGCTGCAATTTATCCAGAGGATTGGTTGGGAGTGATGACTCTGTGACGATATTCAGCATTTGAAAGCTTGTACAGAGGCATAATAATTAGAGGTGATCTGGTATTTTATTTTATTTATTTCTAAATCTTTATTCGTGTTTGTTTATTTTGAGAGAGAGAGAGAGAGAGAGAGAGCACATGGCAGGGAGCAGGAGGAGCAGAGAGATAGGAAGAAAGGGAGAAACCCAAGCAGGCTGTGCACTGTCAGCACAGAGCTGGACGCAGAGCTCAAATCATGAGATCATGATCTGAGCCGAAATCAAGAGTAGGTCGCTTAACCCACTGAGCCCCTGCAGGTGCCCCTTAGATTTTGTTGTTGTTGTTTTTTTAATGTTTATTTTTGAGAGAGAGAGAGAGAGAGAGAGCGGGAGAGGGACAGAAGGAGAGGGAGACAGGATCCTAAGCAGGCTCTGCGCTGACAGCAGAGAGCCCAGCCCAGTGTGGGGCTCGATCTCCTGAACCCTGAGATCATGACCTAAGCTGAAGTCAAGACAGTTAGCCAACTGAGCCACCCAGGTGCCCTTACAAGTTATTCTGTAAGAGTTCTGGTTCTGACACTGGAAAACCTATAGTAGAATGATGGCATTTTGGGATTGCGTGAATTTTAACAGAATGCTGAAATGTGGCCTGGAGCTCAGGCTATGTGGAAGTCTTTTCTCACCTTACTTAGAGCCATGTAGAGGTAGAACAGTCAGGATTACTGTAGGTTACAACTTTAGCCTGAATTGTATGCCGTAGCACAGTAGAAAGCAGTGCAACTGCTCTAGGGGTAGCTAACAGTAGACTTAGTTCCTCCAGGGCAGCTTACTGGGCAAGGACTTAGAGACTTGGCAAGGCGCTTGGATAACTTGGCACTGGTTTACCCCGAAGACAGGGAATAATCACATGTGCCTCCCTATAAAAATAGGTCCGCTTTTCTTTGTAAACCTCTCTCATTAAAAATTGCAACCCCAGGAGAGCCTGGGTGGCTCAGTTGGTTAAGCTTCTAACTTTTGATTTGAGCTCAGGTCATGATCTCACGGTTCCTCAGGTCTGGCTCTGTGCTGAGAGTGCAGAGCCTGCTTAAGATCCTCTCTCTTCCTCTCTCTCTCTCTGCTCCTCTCCTGCTGACTCTCTCTCAATATAAAGAAATAAACTTTTTTTTTTTAATTAAAAAAAGTTGCAACTCTGTTTCCTTATCGCAATTTTCCAGGATTGCAGCTGGAAAGCAAAATAGCTGACTTTGTGTTAAGAGATGGAGACACAAGGTGGGTGGATGAAAGTGCCATGGCACAAATGATAGAGCGCTAGAGGTCAGAATCTGGATTCTAATTGCAGACTGCCACCAGACTGACTGCCACGTGATGACCTCAGCCAGTCTGTTAACCTTGAGTACCTCAATTTTCCATCTGCAAAATGCGTAGCCATTCTCGTTTAACCCAGGCCCATCTTTCAAGTGCCGTTAAGTTTGGAAGCACACTACACTGTTGTAGCTCAGCAGAATGACCTAAGAACATGCTACAAAAGTAAATGAAGTGATTATTGGACCCAGACTTAGAGTCAATCAACAAATATTTATTGAATGCCTAGAAGGTGTATTAGACAGCACAATAGCCTTAACCTAAGCCTTACGATGCATCCTGTAAGCAAGATGTGAATAGTTTTCTTCAGCCTCATTATTGATCACTCAGCATGATGATAACTCACTGATGCCAGAAGGGAGGTGGACAGGGTGGGTGAAACAGGTGATGGGAATTAAGGAGTGCACCTGTTGTGATGAGCACCAGGTGTTGTGTGTGGGTGTCGAGTCACTGATTGTGCCCCTGACGCAGGTATTACACAGTATGGTAACTGAGTGGAATAGAAGTAAAAACCTCAAAATAATAATAACAATAATAATAACTCACTGAATAATAATGCTTTTACATATGTTATATGGTCTTTTTCCCCCTCAGTATTTCTTCCCATTCATTATTTCATTTGAATGACGTAACAACCCTAAAGGCGAACAGATGTTATTTCTGTGTTTCCCCGAGTTTTGGATGAGACACTGAAACTCCGAGACCAAAGTAGTTCTCAGAAAGGTAGGGTGATTTCACCCCTCAGGGGACTTTTGGCAATGTCTGGAGACATTTTTAGTTGTCACAACTGGGACAGTGCCACTGGCATTTGGTGAGTAAAGGCTAGGGGTGCTGTTAAACGTACTACAATGGACAGGACAGCTCATTCAACAATGAAATTATTCAGCTTCAAATGTCAGTAATGCCAAAATTGAGAAACTCGGACATAGGTGTTTTATCCGAAAGAACATGAAGCGATGGAGTTGCATGGACCAGAATCCAGATCTTAGACTCAGTCTAATGTGTGTTCCACTGTCCTCAAAACATTGGAGCAATTAAAAACTGGAATCACATAAATTCTGGATTTGTTGCTAATGTTTTGAAAAGGTATAAGGGAAAAATGGAGTTGTTTCTATCACTGTTGAAGGTTTCCACGTATAGTATAGATTGTATAATACACTAAAAATCTATTAAGTACTTGCCATGGACCTCAGTCTGCCGTTCATGTCCTGCAGAGAGCTTAGTCTACTTTTATCATATTTTTCCATTGAGCACATTACCAAATTTGAATCATTTATCCAAATACTATTGAAATCTGGACACAGTCTCTTTAGCATACTCTGTACACAGTACCCACTAATAACCTAAAGACCCAGGGAAGTTTTATAGGAAATGTCACCATGACACTCAGCTGGAAATTAACCGAGCCAGGATTTGAATGCCATCTGGCTCTAAACTCATGCTCTTAACAATATTCTGTAAGCTTAACTCTCATTGACAAAGGGTGGCATGGGACTTGAAAAGCTCTTACAACCCGAGATAGTCCTTGTAGAATATTCTTCAATTTTGACCCTCAAACCATTTTATAACCCAGACATCAGAAGGTTCTTCTGATCCTTCTAAAGCTTGAACAGATGTCTTTCTGGTTTCTGGCAAATCAGAGGATTATAGCCCATGGTTCCATAAGGATTTTTTTTTTTCCTGTGAATACCTCACAGAAGAACTTGAGCAGAAAATGTTAGGGAAGAGCAAATAAAGGCCAGTTACTCTACACAGCAGCAAAAGTACTCTATTAAAATATAAATCTAATCATATCCCTTCCCTGCTCATTACCCTCATAGCTGCCAGTTGCCCTTCAAATAAAATATAGTCCCCTTAAAATGACTCACTGTGTTCTATTCATACTGACCTTGAATGGCCTTGATTCTTTTCTTGCCTCCGGGATGCTGTTCCCTTACCTTTCTACCCAACTCCAGTTATTTATCAGTCTGTTTGAAGGTTACCTCCTTAGAGAGGGCTTGTCTCTCCACATGCCTCTCCCCTGCCATCTAAATTGGTTCTTTCTGTTCTCTGCTGCAGTACCATATTTATTTCCTTCATTTCATATATCACGATTTGTAATTATATACACTTACACATAACTATTTGTTTACATACTTAATGAGGGCTTTCTCTTCCTAGAGTAAGCCCCATGAAGGCAAGAATCTTGTCTTTTTGCATCTGGCTCACTGGGGGTAGATCTTGAAACCTACATGGATGGTACTTTTGGAATGAATGAACGTTTGTTGAATGTTCTTCCAGATGCAGTAAGGAGGTAGAAATTAGAAAGTTTACTTGTCCTTAAGGAACTTGCTGTATAAAAATGGTGTTTTTTATCATGTATTTTAAGAACTGTAAGTCAAATTTTCCATAAGAGAGGACTGCCAGGGAAATTCAGAAAAGAGATTTCTTCTGTCAAGATTCCAAGGGAAACCTAATGGAAGAGATGGCATATTAAATAATCCTTTAAGAATGAGCTAGATTGGGGGCGCCTGGGTGGCTCAGTCGGTTGGGCGTCTGACTTCGGCTCAGGTCATGATCTTGCGGTCCGTGAGTTCGGGCCCCGCGTCGGGCTCTGTGCTGACAGTTCAGAGCCTGGAGCCTGTTTCAGACTCTGTGTCTCCCTCTCTCTCTGCCCCTCCCCCGTTCATGCTCTGTCTCTCTCTGTCTCAAAAAATAAATAAACGTTAAAAAAAAAATTAAAAAAAAAGAATGAGCTAGATTGTAAACTCAGAAGAGCAAGGGCCATGTTTTAACTTCACCCTAATTCTGGTATATTTAACTGGATAAATGTTGAATTAATAATGGTTTGCACATATTCAGGAAATGGGGGGAGGGAGAGGAATTAGGGGAATGACACAAGCCAAAAAGGCATACAAATGTCAAAGTGCTCAGTTTATTCAGGAAAAGTAAGTAGATCAGTTTCAGTGGAATATTGACAAAAAGGATTAGTTTGAAATAGGCTGGAAAGTAAGTCAGTAACAGATAGAAAAACCTAAATGCCAGAGAGTGAGCATAAAGTAAGCATACCCACTATCAAAAGTTAGATATGAAGATACTTAGGTTTTCTCTTTGCAGACAGTAGGTAGGTAGTTCAGGGGAGTGAAGCCTAAAATGCAATTATAGCTCCAGAAATACATGCAAATAGTACCTGGAGTACAAATACTGGTTTAGTTTTGAGTACTGGTTGTTAACATCATCACCCTCAAATAGCAAGATTCAGATTCCTGTGGAACATCTTCTGTACTTGGTTTGTCTGGGAAGAGAGGCTTTTCTTTATTATATTTCTAGAAGGGAGCAACACGCTAGCCTGAGAAGTTCCTAGACATGTTCAAACAGTTATTACAGAATTTGTATGTTACTGCAGAGCTCCATGCAATGACCTCCATGTGATTGGTCCTTCCAATTCTTCGTGAGATTTCTATGACCCACAGATTAAGAGGGCATTCAAGTTTCAATTTCAGGTGGTCTGTATATAGTTGAAGAAGTGGCCCATGCATCTTCTTCTAGGCCTAATTGTCCAAGCTAGGCTTCTCTCCTTGGGTGGGCCAAGAAGGAGAAGCATTCAAGAGGAGCTCATTAAATGTCTGCAGTTGATTAAGCTGAGAAGGAATTTTGGAGAAGTACTCCATTCAACTGTGTCTCCTACCTTTTCTCAATACTGTTCTACCAACACGATGACAGAAATAGGCACAGATTGAAAAGATCAGAACAACATTTCAGGGTATTTTGTGAGACCTAGTCCAAGCTGGAGTTCTTAGGAAAGGTACAATGTGCTCTGAATATTCAGAGGGCTTAGCAGGAGACCTTGAAAGACGAGGACGGTTTGTTGCATTAGAGATTGTAAGGATGGGCGTTCCAGACTGAAGAAACAATGTGAGCAAAGATATCAGACAGAAAAGTGTGGGGTTTGTCCAATTAAAGCTTTGGGCTATTAGACTTGTTCGACTGGAACTCCAAGTATGTGTAGGCAGAAAGGTAGGTTGAGGCCTTCATTTTAGAGATCTGTGATCTCAGAACAAGGAGGTTAATAGACAAGGGAGAGAGGTTCGTAGGCAGTGGAATTTTTTTAACAAATAAGTAGAGCCATGCCTTAGGTAGATGAATTTGTCATTGGTGTATCACATTAAGATGAACGGGGTAGGGGGTACTGTTAGGAAAACCCATGTTTGTAATAGAATCGCTGGTGGCAAAACCAGAAGCAGTCTGGGTGAACCTTGTAATGTACTTGGGATTAGGAAGGGTGATCAAAACTGTGACATTTAATGGATACAAAATTGTGACATTGGGTAAATAATAAGGCAGATTTAATAAAGACTTAAGTCCTGGGCAGGGAGTGAAGATAGATAATAAGTTCTAGCAAAGGCGCTTGCAGAGCTTTCTAAAATAGCATTGCTTGGGGCACCTGGGTGGCGCAGTCGGTTAAGCGTCCGACTTCAGCCAGGTCACGATCTTGCGGTCCATGAGTTCGAGCCCCGCATCAGGCTCTGGGCTGATGGCTCAGAGCCTGGAGCCTGTTTCCGATTCTCTGTCTCCCTCTCTCTCTGACCCTCCCCCGTTCATGCTCTGTCTCTCTCTGTCCCAAAAATAAATAAACGTTGAAAAAAAAATTTAAAATAGCATTGCTTAAGCTCTCAGCACCTCTGGTTCTGAGAAGAGAGATGGAGAGGGACGCCATTACTTCATACCACATACCATTTGTTCAGGTTCCACACCGTTATTCATTGGGTAGATGCGCAGAGTAAAAGTATTTTCAAGTTGATCTTATCTTACAGTTTGGTCTGTTTTCTCTACTGTCCATTTCAAGAAAGTGGCATTTACCCAGGATTAGTGCCCTAGAGATTTTGACTCTATAAAGGATCTGGATTTAGCATTTCACACCACTGGAAGGTCAACAGCAGTATGTCCTCTTCCTTCCGTTTTAAAAACAGGTGTGAGTTTTGTGTACAGTCTCCTTACATTTGTCACCAAACATTTTATAAAAGTATCCGTGAAGGCAAATTAGGCCAGAACATGTAAATATTAGATTCTCCCAAGTGCTTTGTGGTTTCATACTCTAGGCTTCCATGAAATGAATAAGTAGGACTAGATGAATTCATAATCCCCTTCCAACTCTTAAAAAGTTCAACTTTTCCGGGTGGCTCGGTTGGTTAGCTTCCAACTCTTGGTTTCAGCTTGGCTCATAATCTCACAGTTCATGGATTCCAGCCCTATGTCCCGCTCTCTGCCCTTCCCCCACACATGTGCACATGTGTGCGCATGCTCTCTCTCTCTCTCTCAAAAATAAATAAACAGTAAAAAAAAAAAAAAAAGTTCAGGAGCACCTGAGTGGCTTGGTTGGTTAAGCATCGGACTTTGGCTCAGGTCATGATCTCGAGGTCCCTGAGGTTAGGACCCGCATAGGGCTCTGGGCTAACAGCACAGAGCCTGCTTTGGATCCTTTGTTTCTCTGTCTCTGTCTCTCTCTGTCTCTGTCTCTCTGTCTCTCTCTGTCTCTGTCTCTCTCTCTCTTTGCCCTTCCCCTGCTTGTGCCTGTGCTCTCTCTCTCTCTCAAAAATAAATAAACATTAAAAAAAAGAAACAATGTTTTAAGTTCAACTTGTCTATGTTACTTCTATATCAACTACATTTTGCTACTTCTTGATGTAGAACTACTGAATAATTTCTAAGCATATCCATCAAATATTATTACGTAGTATTTCAGAGTCACTAAAGTGGTAGAGAGGAAATTGAGGTTTGCCCAGTGTGTCATTAACAGATTAAGAAATTGATTTGTCTGTCTTATGTCTAAGTTGCCAGGGAAGTACAGAGAAAAACAATTTATTTCAGTAAGCACTTACTACGGTGTGCAGGATGTTAGGAAATGCAGGAGATTCATGAATGAACAAGACAGGGTCCTCATAGAACTTACAACCCAATAATAAGGATAGGGATAGAAAAGCATTCTATTCTTCTGGAAACTGAACTGAAAAAATACAGAATTAAGTTTTAGCTCTGGGTGAAGTTTGATTAATCATATAATTCAGTGTTTATACAGTTACGGAAAATGAAGCTATAAAATATAAAATTACTTGCCCAATATAGTGTTTATCACCTGCATCCCTTTCACATTTAAACTTGTTCTCTTGCCTTTATATTTTGTTGCTTACATGGTAATAGCCTGGTTCATTCAGGTTTGCCCACAAGGCTTAGGTGATCTAGAAATGGGACAATGAGTATTTTAAAAATTAAGTTTGTCTTTAGCGTGCTCTCTGTTGAAAATGATAGCCCTCTCTGCCAGTAAAGGTTTCCATGTGATCAGTTCCTCCGGGATCTATCCTGCCCCAGCCAGTTTCTTATCTACCTTGCTGAGCCTGAGCAGCTTAATAAGGTGGACCGGAGATGTGGGAGGATGAAATTTATGATAGAAAAGGGTGACCTTGAACCAGTATCTGGAAACAAAGTGCTCATCTTGCTTTGATTAGAATCAGATTACAAGTCTTGCTGTCTTTTCTGTGGATGGTTAGAATGAGATAGAATCAGAGTCTGCTATCTTGTGTTTTCTGTGGATAGTTAGAATGAGATTTTCAGGACAGCTGAGTTATCGTCCTTTCTATTAACATAGATATTCTTAGTCTTTTTTATTAACATAGGAACTTCTCAGTAAAGAGCTACTCTAATTCCTAGCTCCTCTTTTATTTTTCTAAAAACTTGTCAGTCCACGCCACATTTCTTGTTTGCCTAGATCACTGGCTACTCATAAATGAAGGCTCTTTGAGTTTTAAATGTAATTGTTTGAAGGAGTTTTCCCCTTTATGACTCTGGCAGTTACCTTTGGTGAAGCCCATCAGTCTGATATATGAGGAATTCATCCACATAGACTCTGCTGTTATTGGGTATGTAAACTGCTTAGTTTGGTTTCTTTCCATGAAAAGCGCTTTCAGGGAATGGTGCAAAGTAGTAGAGCTCACTATGCTAGATGGTGAAGAAAAAGAAAATAATACTGAAATTAGCAAACAATCACTACATGAATTCTTTGCCAGTTCTATCAGATCAGCCTAGCCATTGCCATGAAGAAAAGAAAGTGAGAATTTGTTGTAGATGATCGCTTGAAGTTATTTTTATTATCAACAAAGGCAAAAAGTTAGAAGGGACAACAGTAGCCTTTGTTTCATTGAAGAATTTTTAAAAGGATAAAAATCTAAGTGTTTTTGTTATTGGTAGTAGTAGTGTTAGTGGTGGGTTTTTGGCAGTTATACTCCTGAGTTCTGACCATTGATAAACCTTTAGTCGTAGCAAGTGCCCTGTTGATGAAGTTTTGGGTTGATGGTTGGGTGGTCCAGAGCCTATGGTCAAGAAATAATTCCTGAAGACTTTGGTGCAAAAAGGTGATTTTATTAAAGCATGGGGACAGGACCCATGGTCAGGAAGAGCTGCATTGGGGTTGTGAGAGGTAACTCATTGTATACCCTCAGGTTGGGAGAGGATCAGGGATATAGGAAGTCGCTAAGGAATTTTGGAAGCAAGGTTTCCAGGACCTTGAGGGGCTAGCTGTTGCTAGGTAAACACCATTTATTACCATTTAATAAAACCTCAGTCATGAGACCCTTCGGATGCATATTAAGGGTGGGGGGGGCAGGCGGGTGTTGGCGTAAACTTGGAGTATGATTGCCAGCATATATCCTGGGGCAGTTGAGATAAAGGAAGTCGATTTATAGGACTTATAGGATCGACTTGTAGGATTTATAGGATCGGTGAAGTTGGGACAATGTTAAGCCAAGGTTCTCTTTTGCCCCTAGCAAAGTGTTATCCTTGAGGCAGCTGATATCCTAGAGGGAGGTCAAGGTCACTCTGCTGGTTGGAGGACTTGTCAATGGCTGTAGGCAATAAGGGAATTTAATTTTTCATTTGCCTTAGTTTCCCATATTACCATGGCAAGCACTTAAACCCCTTTCCTTTGTTCTTGGGTAGCTGGGAGTGTCTGAGGAATATCACACATATTCCACCGGCAGGGTGGCGGGGGCATGGGGTGCCAGCCTGTATTTTGCCCTCAGCTTGCCCCAAGCTCCCTTCCCTCATCACTATCATGTCCCATCACCTGTCAGAGTTGATCTGGGGACAGCTCTATGTGTGTGTCTGTGATTTTAGGGACTTTTACTTTTTTTTTTCTTACTGACCTGACCTATTTTCTCTCTACCTCTACTGCATAATTTTACTTAACTGTATTTAGTACATTGATGTGGCAGAACTTCATAAGTTTTTGCCAGTACTGGCTGAGAACCTGTGTAAACCTACGATTTACTCAAGCCTTTTATAAATAAAATTGGTAAAATTCAGTGTCCTCAAGAAGGACACAGGCCAAGGAGAGGCAGCTAAAATATCCAAAGCGTTAGGTGGGTTATGTGGTTATTGTGGTCATACAATTATGACCAATATTTCTGCCAGTCAGTTTGGGGTATCAGAATGAGGCCAGGGCCGAGGGATGAATGGAACAACAATATAGCCTTCAAGGGGAAGGGTCTTCCCCTATGTGTTCATCATTATATTTCCCCCTCCTATTTACTGGGAACTACTACTTTTTCTCAAAACAACCCTAGTAGGGGTGCCTGGGTGGTGCAGTTGGTTAAGCATCTGGCTCTTATTTTAGCTCAGGTCAGGATTTCAGTTTGTAAGAATGGGCCCCAAACCTGCTTGGGATTCTCTCTGCCCATCCTCCACTCGCAAGCGCGCATACGTGTGCACTCTCTCTCAAAAATAAATAAGCTTAAAAAACAAAACAAAACTCTAGTATATTGGGCTGGAATGCCATGTGATGGAGGTACACCTAGACCCTATTTTGTTATTGCATTATATCTCTCCTTTACCTCTGCGTCTCCTTAAAGGCCTCCCTCCCCAAAGGACAACATAGTGTGGAATTACAGTCATCAAGAGAATTTTGAAGTTCACCTATAGGGGCACTTGAAACAAGGCCAGAGCCATTTCTCAGAATATCTGCTGACCCCGTACAGGTCATCAAAAGGCAGGATTAGTCCAGTTTAACTGGTTGCTTGATCATGAGAACATAGTCCATAAGCATGAATCCCTGTTTATGGTAGCATAGTGTCTGTGACCTTGAATTTTCCCTATCTGTGCTTGCCGAAAGCTTAGAAGTCCTCAATAAAAATAATGACTGCAGAAAGCAGAAGAGCAACTAGATAGATTTGTCTTTGTTTTATGGTTTTACACATCTAAAGAGGAACATGACCTTTATCATTTTAAAAATAAAAACTCTCTTCCTTATTTTCTTTATCAGGAAACACTGTAGGCAGTCTCAAACAATTGTCTAAGGTTCCAGACTATGTCTGAGCTGGAGAAAAGGGACCATGTGGCAGATGTCTGACTACTTCTGTGTAGTCTTTTTGTGGGGTCTGATCTCCATAGTCCCTATGATTATTGTTTCTTATCCATCTTTGTACAGTACCAGGAAAATAAAAAAGAATTTGAGGTTTAGAATAAATCCATTAAAAGGAAAGTCAATGCTAAGACTCAGAATGGGCATCAGAATTTAGCCTTCTTGCCAATTTCCCAACTTCTGTTCATAAATTCATGTTTATTTTGCTGAAGATGCTAGACTTTGCAAAGAATCTGGCCTTCTCGGTGCTTTACAGTGTGCCTGTTTTGAGAGGAATAGAGAAAACTTCTTTTTTGATGATCCTCAGAAGTAGACTGAGAAATAATTAGACCCTTGAATACAGGGATGTTCTAGAACCTATTTGTATAAATGCTGCACAATACTTACTAAGTGGGGGAAAGGGAAAGACAGAACAAAATACAAAGCTATGTGGCATTCAGCATAGAATGCGCCATCTCATTTTCCACATCTGAGAGTATTCAGGGCAATACAAACAAGTTGGCATATAGCTGACTTCAAGTATACAACTGAAGATAAGATAGAAAGTGAATAGTGTAAAGCCTTCTGAGAAATAAACTTCTTATACTCTGTATGAACTAAGTTCTGTAGAAGCTTATGCTTGCTTGCTTGCTTGCTTGCTTGCTTGCTTGCTTGGTTGATTGATTGATTTCTGTAGTCAGATCCTAAACCTTTCTCTTGTATTTCCTGAAAGATCCAGGGACTTGTCTATGCTAGAAGGAACTATTTCAAACCAGAGCAATTCTGAACTATACACATGAGTGTCGAGAGCCACTTTGTGTTCTCGGTTAGGAGACAGGATAAGCAGAAAGGGCCTTGAATGTGGTCTTGGCTAGAATACTTTGTAGGAGAAAAGCAAGCATAATATTTTGGTTGTGTCTTCTCCCACAAAGTTTATCCATTGGATTTTCCTGATCTAACGTCTTTTATCTCCTCATATTCCACGGAATGACAACACTACCACTTGTCAGGCACTCTGCTAGATGCTTTAAGCCTTTTATCTCTTGTCACCCTCCCAGTAGCCCTCCACGTTCTACTGGCCAGGAACCTACTCCAGAGAGGGTGAGTGAGTCTCCCAGGTTGTACAACCAGAGCGCCTTCAAAATTCTTTGACTATGTTTCCAGCTGTGTAGTTGAGCTCATCACTCTGTTATCTAAAGTGAAGGTGCTTCTCCAGCACGGGTCCCTCATGAACTCTGTTAGAGAAAATTAGTTGACCTGAATTGCAAAATAAACAGAAGTACTATATTCCTAATTTTTTCATCTAGCTATACACTCAGCTTGGTAAATAAATATTGGAGATGGATTTTATTGTGGATTGAAAGCTAGGAATACTCAGATTTTTTTTTTTTTTCAGTTTTATCCTTGAGTGATATATTCAGATTATTTTTTTTGGCTGGTATTCTTTATAAATAATTTGTAAATTTGATGAAGTAGAAGGATAAAGATAAGAAGAGAAGTGAATGATAGGTTTTTACAAATCAAGAAAATTGCATAAAAGAACTATAGCTACTTTGTAGACCTTGAACCTAGTTCTTGGAGACAGTGAGGTGGAGCTATATTAGAGAAAAAAGTTCTTGGACAGCAGCAAGTAGTTCAAGTTGGCTGTGGAGTTGAGAGAAGCTTGAATAAACCAAAGACAGAGCACAACTCATGATTAAACCATTTTTTTCAGATTACAAATTGAAACAGCAAATGATATTGCTGTGCCACTATTCTTTGATTTATTCTCAATTCAGTACCCATTTTTATTCTGGAAGAAGCTGAGCTTGGATCTTCTTAGATTAAAGCTATTGAAAGAAACAGACTTACACTAACCAACTGCCAGTTTACCTCCTGTAAGTAGAATTTCTCTTCTGAAGAGAAGGGGTTAGATGTGTTTGATTGCTATAGAAGATGAATTATCCAAACACATAGGACACAGCACTGAAAAGTCAAGTAGGAAGAGAAAAGAATATAATTGCTTTTATTTTTGATGCTTTAATAATCAATTTCTAAGATATATGTATATATATTCCCATGGCATTTTTGCTGGAACAGACTTGTAGTGAGCCCAGGATTGGTTTGAGTTTGCGTCTGCAGTGTATGTATATACATTAATCCACCAGATTTGTACCTTCCTATTCATACACTATGGGGCAAGCCTTGCATAGGATTCCATTACAAGAAATCTATTGTCCACTCACAGTGAAAGAAAATAGATTCTATTCCTGCTCTATTTCCTAGTATGTTTGAAAGTGAAATTTATCCTACAAAGATGACATTTAAAACAGGTGCATACTTTGAAAGGCGTTCTTTAGATTTGGACAGATGAATTATCGGGCCAGTGATATGTCTGAAGAGATTTGATGATAGGTCTTCATCGAGCAGGTGTCTCTAACTATAATGAGGTACCTAAACAAGTAGGAACCTGTGGGTCTTAAAATGTTAATGGGAAGAATATGTGAAAGTTCATCAAGGATTTCAAGGGTGCAAATCTTTAGTTTGTGGTGCTAAGGTCTTGCTTTTTAAACTGCTCTTTACATGTCTTCTTATGCCCAAAATGAAAAGTTAAAACTGTTCGGTTTCCCAGTTTAGCTTTTAGCATTGAGGCTCCTTGGAGAAAGACTGTATGTCTGGTTCGTCTCTGTATCTTATTTCCCTCAGCCTTTTACACCAGAAGACACTGCAAATAATCACTGAATCAGTGGCCAGGATTCGGGTTGATAATGTGAAATGAAGTTATCCTTTATGGTTTTCTTTTGTTATAATCACTTTTCAAACTCTTCTTGGAAGAGAACAAACTGTGACTTGTACTTGAGTCTCTTTATGAGGATGTGTTCTCAGTCTTTCTGGCTGGCAAAAGTCTTCTCATGCTTGCTTCGCTGCACTTGCTCGGCTCAAAAACTATAATCTGTCATCACTCGGATACCAGTGCTCTCTCCCTTCTACCGTGATTCTTTTATCCGAAAACTGCCGCCCACTTACATTTCTCCCATCACTGAAATTTTCTGGGTGCCGTTGTGTTGATTATTTTTGTGTGTATTCTGTTTTTACTCTGTGCTATAAAAATTTTATGGACAAAGAGCCTGTTACAGATGTCCTTTATGTCCATGGTATTAATAATAATACCAGATTGTCAAGCTCTATAATTATGAAATAATATAGTGTCTGGCATGAAAATTACTTAAATTCAGAGTTGAACTTTGATTGTCCCTTACTGATACTTTGCCTTGTCTTTTGCTGGAAATACAAGCCTGTTTCTTAAGCTTGCTGTCATAGAATCATGAGACGGGAGTTTGAAGAGGGGAAAATAGGTGACTGAATATTTGTGCTTTTAAGTTAGACATACATAACTCCCTGAATCTAAAAAGATTTCCTGGTCTAAGATATGCCTTTTTCCACCTCCTAGTAATGCTGCCATATTACCCTATTTCCTTCACAGCACTAATCACGCCATGAAATTGTTCTGTTTACTTTGTCATTTCTCTCTCCATGAGGTACCTCGTTTGTCTTATTCACAGAATCACTAGCACTTAGCTCAGAGTTTGGCACATAGTAGGAGCTTGACAAATATTGATTGATTGAATGAGAGGCACACTCAGGCTGAGGAATTTCTAAAGCACGCTTTTCCTCCACAGACTGGAGTTGAGGGACACATAAAGAGAATCCACCAACACCTCACTCTCAGCTTCCCACTCTCTACCCCCACCCCAGCTACAGGAGTTTTTGCTCCTTGGTTTATGTCCCAGGTGGACTTTTGCAGTAAACCAGTAATGTGACAGTAAAGACACAAGGCTGAATATCCAGTCGTCTGGACTTAATTTAATATAGAATATTCAATTTATACCTGTTTTCAGTGTTCTTAGCTCTAATGCTCAGCTAAAGTTGAAATTGTATCTTCTGAGCACATTGCTTGCCTAGGGCAGTAATAGACCTTTTCTTCAAGTTTAAATTAGCTGAAGGCTGGTTGTCCTATACGTGAAAATGCATTCTTAATCTCTTGATAAAACACAGGCCATCCAATTAGGTGAATTATTTGAAGTACTTTTTTTTTTTTTAATCTACTGACATTTATGGTTAGAAAGCCTTAGAGAAGTTAAATTTCATTAATGACATCAATCTGTCCATTATACAAATTGTTTCTTGCAACCCAAAGAAACCACTTTTCTTTTTATGTTTAAATTTAGATGTACTTTGAACATACCTATCAAAAGAGCAATTCTGCAGAGTAAGGGTTAAGTTTCTGAAACCCTAGGCGCAAATCCCTTGTGCACCAGTCCTCAAAGGTAATCTCTATTGGATGAAATCCCACATAAACAAATAGTTATCAAGAATCAAGATTTTAGGGGCACCTGGGTGGCTCAGTCCGTTAAGCGTCCAACTTCGGCTCAGGTCATGATCTTACAGTTTGAGGGTTCAAGCCCCACATCTGCCTCTGTGCTGACAGGTCAGAGCCTGGAGCCTGCTTCAAATCCTGTGTCTCCCTCTGTCTCTGCCCCTCCCCCACTCGTTCTCTCTCTCTCTCTCTCTCTCTCTTTCTCTCTCTCTCTCTCTCTTTCAGAATAAACAAACATTTAAAAAATAAGGTGTATAAAAATAACAAAATTTAAAAGATAATCAAGATTTTATATCATGAAGTCAGTATATATAATTCTTTTTCTTTAAAGAATCTTCTGCCGAGTCTCAACTTTTCCTGCAATCGTGGACCATTCCCACCATACGGGCACAAGCCATATGGCTGACAACAGTACAACGGCGCCTCCTCACCACCACCACCACCCGACTACTTCGGCCCACCACTCTCATGGCGGGGGAATGGACGGTATGATGATGGTGAGTACCTCAGGAGAGGCGGCCCTTTTACCCCCACTTGGGTAATAGACTGGCAAGTTATCATCTTTAAAGATCGGTTTACTGATGAGGAAAAGCTGAGACGGACTCAGACAAGACCAGTGATTTGCCCAAGATCACGTGGCAGGTTAATTTCAGAGCCACACCAGCACCAGGATTTCTGGGGCTCTTGTGTATTCCTTCCATTCAAAATTGACCCTTTTCTGAATTAAGTTCTGCTTTGTGTGGAAAAGAGAAAAGGACAGTGCATTTATCACGATGAACGCTGAGTAATGTGTAGAATTGTTGAGTCACTATATTGTGTACCTGAAACTAATATAACACCGTCTGTTGACTACACTGGAATTAAAATTAGAAAGAGAGAGAGAAGTTGGTGGTAGGGACAAGGAAGAATACTTGTAGAGCGTGTCTGTGGTGATTGTGCTAAAATGAAGTAGAGAGCCTCCTACTTCAGTGAAAGTCTCTTACAATCCAGAACTGATACTTTCAAATGCTCTAAGCTTCTTTACCTGAAATCTCTAATTGACTTGTTTTGGTTTTCTGGCAGTCTATGACCTTCTACTTTGGCTTTAAGAATGTGGAACTGTTATTTTCTGGTTTGGTGATCAATACAGCTGGAGGTGAGTAAACCTTCATCATCAGGTGGTATTCGAAAATGACACATGAGAGGCAGTGACAAAGACTCTAGAAACCCAGCAGCTTTTTCTGCCATAATTACTGAATGGTTATGGTTATGATACATAATCATCTTCCTATTAACTGCCTAGAAGGTAAGGATACACAATGCTTATTTTGGTCCTACAGTAAACCTTCCTTAAATAACATGTTTTAGAGTTTCTGAAAAATAATTATTTACATACCAGATAGGAGTCTTTTTGCAATCCATTTCCTTTCATCCTTTTCTAGAGTGCTTCCTTATTTGATAAGTTATTGATCCTGGACGTAAGACTGTAGTCAAGGTAAAATGACATAAGGGGGTGCCTGGGTGGCTCAGTCGGTTGATCATCTGACTTCAGCTCAGGTCATGATCTCACAGTTTGTGGGTTCAAGCCCCACATTGGGCTTTGCTTTGATAGTGTGGAGCCTGCTTCAGATTCTCTGTCTGCGCCTCTCTCTCTCTCTCTCTCTCTCTCTCTCTCTCTCTCTCTCCCTCTCTCCCTGCCCCCTCAAAAATAAACATTTAGAAAAATGACATAAGCATTTTGCATAAACCACAAAATAACCCTAGGTAGAAAACTATTGATCCAGTATAGTCCTTCCATTTTATATGGATAGATACATTAAGGGTCAAATGCTGAAATGATTAGCCCTAAATCACATAGCATTAGTATGTCAGAGATAGGACAGGGATCTAGACTTTCTAGACCTCCCTACTCCTGTGCTCTTTCTAGCATACCAAACCGGTCTACATCATTCCTGATTCTTGGCATGGCTCATCTTAGGGTCATTCCTACTTTGCAGATAACTAATACCCATTTCTGTGTGTCTGTAATGTTAAGTGGGTATGCCTTAAATTCAAATTGCTCAAGCTCAATCATCAGTTGAACTGCTTTCAGAAGGTATATCTTTGGAGCCACAAAATCAATTTGGAGAAAAGGGGAAGCATTTAGTTCAAGTAGTGTGTTAAATCTGGAGTTTGAGTATATTCGTATGATTATTAACAATGTGAAAGACTTAGAACTAAAATGTTTATTCAAGAAATAGCACTTTATTGGGGTTCCTGGGTGTCTCAGTCAGTTAAGTGCCGTCTTTTGATTTTGGCTCAGGTCATGATCTCACAGTTAGTGACTTTGAGCCCCCCGTTGGGCTCTGCACTGTCAGTGCAGAGCCTGCTTGGGATTCTCTCTCTCTGTCCCTCCCCCATTTGTGCACTCTCTCTCTCTCTCTCTCTCTCTCTCTCTGTCTCTCTCTCTCTTTCTCTCTCTCTCTGTTTCTCTCTCTCTTTCTGTCTCTCTCTGTCTCTCTCTTTCTCTCTCTCTCTCTCAAAATAAACTTTAGAAGAAAGAAAGAGCACTTTGTTTTTAAGTTTTTAAAATTCTAGTTACTTAACGTACAGTCTTATATTAGTTTCAGATGTACAATACAATGATTCAGTAGTTCCATACAACACCCTGTGCTCATCACAAGTGTATTCCATAATCCCCATCCCCTTTTTCACCCATCCCCCCTTCAACCCCCTCCCCTCTAGTAACCATCAGCTTGTTCTCTATAGTTGAGTCTGTTTTCGGGTGCCTGGGTGGCTCAGTTAGTTAAGTATCTGACTTCGGCTCAGCCCCACATCAGCCTCTCTATTGTTAGCACAGAGCTGAGCCCGCTTCAGATCCCCTGTCCTCTTCTCGCTGCCCTCCCCCACGTCCCCTCCCCGCTCCCCCATCTCAAAAATAAATAAACATTAAAAATATTTGTTTTACAATGTTTTTTGTTTTTTTTTAAGTTACTTGATTTATTTTGAGAGCCAGGGGAGAGAGAGAGCGCACATGCAAGTGGAGGAGGGGCAGACAAAGACAGAGAGGAGAGAGAGAGAGAGAGAGAGAGACAGAGAGAGAGAATCCCAAGCGGGCTCCATTCGGTGCAGAGTCCAACCAACACGGGGCTTGAACTCATGAACTACGATATCATGACCTGAGTCAAAAGCAAGAGTTAGACACTTAACTTACTGAGCCACCCAGCCACCTGAAGAGTCCGTTTCTTGATTTAGGTCTCTTTTTTTCTCTTTGCTCAAGGAAATAGCACTTTACAATGTTGTTTTATTCCCCTTTTGCATACTCTATGTTGTGTGGTTCAGCAAATTTATGACATCAAGCAGCCAGACCTAAAGGTTATTGTTGTTCAGATGATTTTTTTGTATCATAATCAGAAAATGAGTATGTTCTTCAGTGGAGGCAATGGTTTTCACTAACACCGTCACACCATCTTTGCTATTCTATCTGCGCAGTAGAGAGGTAACAATGTAATGTGTTCAGACACTGAAAGGAGCCCTTTTTTATGTTGTCTCTCTAGCTTGGACAGCACACCACCTAGTGATTTTGCATGTTTAACCATACCACCATATTTTCCTTCCCTACTTAGAAATGGCGGGAGCTTTCGTGGCAGTGTTTTTACTAGCAATGTTCTATGAAGGACTCAAGATAGCCCGAGAGAGCCTACTGCGTAAATCACAAGTCAGCATCCGCTACAATTCCATGCCTGTCCCAGGACCAAATGGAACCATCCTTATGGAGACACACAAAACTGTTGGGTAAGAAGACTGAACAGATCCAGAGGGAAGTTCTGGAGAGCTGTTTTAGTTAAGCAGCAAAGCAGCTCTTTTATTAGCAATAGCCCTCTTCTTGAGTTACTGGTGATTCTATATCTACCCAGCTCTAGTCTCATTTGGTTTACAGTGTAAGACTATATAGAAAACCTGTATTCCGTCAAAGAAAGTATTTAGATTACTGCTGGTTTTTCCCCACAGATTGGCAAATGCCTTTCGAGATTTTTGAGTTTTAATAGAAATGTAGGTCTTTTTTTTTTTTTTTTTTAATTTTTTTTTTTTTTCAACGTTTATTTATTTTTGGGACAGAGAGAGACAGAGCATGAACGGGTGAGGGGCAGAGAGAGAGGGAGACACAGAATCGGAAACAGGCTCCAGGCTCTGAACCATCAGCCCAGAGCCCGACGCGGGGCTCGAACTCATGGTCCGCAAGATCGTGACCTGGCTGAAGTCGGACGCTTAACCGACTGCGCCACCCAGGCGCCCCGAAATGTAGGTCTTAAAAACTAGATCGGAGGGGTACCTGCGTGACTCCATAGGTTAAGCATCCGACTCTTGATTTCAGCTCAGGTCATGATCTCATGGTTCATGCGTTCGAACCCTGCATCGGACTCTGTGCTGATGGTGTGGAGCCTGATTGAGATTCTGGCCCTCCCTCTGGCTATGCCTCTCCACTACTCATACACGCCCACGCACTCTCTCTCTCTATCTCTCTGTCTTTGAAAATAAGTTAAAAAAAAAAAAAACTGAAATAAATTGGAGTCCTTGAAGACTCTTATAGACCAATATGCTGCTTTCAAGCAAGTGCAGTATTATTGAGGCCCAAACATGTGACTTACCTAAGGTGACAGAGCTGGTAAGTGACAGAGGGGATAGCCACTCCTCCTGATCCCTTGTAAATACTTTGTACTATACTACCCAACCCTTGATTCTATTTCTGTTTTTAGAATGTGAACTTTGCAAAGGTGGAAGGCCTGAAAATGTTCAAATAAGTATGGGAGGGTTTAGGGCTTCCGTTTTGGGATCCATGGTAGAGGTAAGTTAGGGAATTAGTCCTCCTTCCTCTCCTCCTCCTGCGGACATAGAACTGTATCTGGCCGATTCTTATTAACCCGGCAGCCCTATCATGTTTCACTCCAGGAACCATACACAGCATACATACACAAAGAAGCCATGAGTTGCCTGGATGGCTGTGAGGAGTCCAGTTCAAGCTGAGCTCGTGACCAGAACTGTCCCCCTTTCTCTTGAGCTGCCCAGACACCGCTCAGGGTCCCTGATTGCTATGTTCCTCTCTGTTCTCCAGGCAACAGATGCTGAGCTTTCCCCACCTCCTGCAGACAGTGCTGCATATCATCCAAGTGGTCATCAGCTACTTCCTCATGCTCATCTTCATGACCTACAACGGGTACCTCTGCATTGCAGTAGCAGCGGGGGCTGGCACAGGATACTTTCTCTTCAGCTGGAAGAAGGCAGTGGTGGTGGACATCACAGAGCATTGCCATTAGCGTTCAACTCCATGGTGCGGCCTTATCGATTGCAGTGGGAAGCAGTTCAAGACTGAAAGACATGATTCCTACTCCAATCTTCCCTTCTTGCTCCTTATTTCCTTTCTCTCTCTCTCTCTCTCTCTCTCTCTCTCTCTCTCACACACACACACACACACACACACACACACACACACACCCCTACTCAACAGAGGCTTAGCTTTTAGTCTCTGAGCTAAGGTGATAACCTCCCCGGGTTTTTTCTAATGATCTGAGATTCCCTCAGAATCTCTCCTCCCTCATCATCTTAGATCCAAGTTACATGTAGCTGTCTATTCAAGACTTGATCACCTGCTTCCTTTTTTAGTCCTCTGTTTTTATTTTGTTAACAGACAGTGTGTGAATTTGGTGGGTTTCTCCTGGGTCGGTGATGCAAGGAGATTCTATTCAGCTAGGATTGATGGAAGCTGAGGGAAATTCTGGCCCAACTAAATCCAGAACCCAAACTTAACACTTGAAAGTGAGTTCCAGTCTTTGGATTCGATAAGTGTGAAATACATTGTGCCTTTCACTAGTTGTGATGTGTTGCGTCAGAATCTTTGTAGTGTCTAGAAGGGTGGTTTGAGACTAAACACAGGGCTGGGGCGTGCAGAAGTGTGCATTCTTAGGTGGCTGGCTCATGAACTTGTGTTCCTACTTGACATTTTGATTAGAACGAACTTGTCAATCAAAAAAAAAGATGACAATCAATTTGAGAAAATAGAAATAGATATTTTAAAATAAAACCATTGATACTTTGACTTGGTACCTTGGATTGTCACAGCTGAATGAATCAAGAGTTTGAATCATTTTCTTTTGTTATTGTTTTCTTATGTTGGCCTCTAAACCAGTGGTTTTCAAACTTGAGCATGCATCGGAATCACCCGAAGGGCTTGTTAGAGCACTAGCTTCTGGGCCTCAACCCAGAGCCCCAAAATTGGCATTTCTAACAAGTTCCCAGGCGATGATTCTGCTGATGGTCAGGGGACCATGCTTTGAAAATCTCTGTTTTAAAACTAAGGAAGTGTCACCTGGTGCGGTGAGCTACCTGGTATTGGGCACAGGAATTTGAACTGCTGGTGGTAGGTGATATGTCTAAGCTTAACTCGTGTACTAAATGCTGCTGGTCAATACTTAATCATTCCAGAAACATCTATTCTGCTCCAGCTGTGTGTATGTGTGCCCAAGGGCTATAGCCAAAGTAACTTTTATCAGTATGTATGAAATCACTAGTCTTTATTTTTAAAGGTCTGTGGTTTCTTAGAAGTAGCTTGAAGATTGAGGAAGACCTTTGAGCTGCAGTATAAAATCAGCTAGTCATGGGTCAGAAGGGCAAAAGCCCAGCCCTCTCTTTGGAGAGGTTTAGGGTATGGTCTGCTGATCATCAGATTTTCCTCAGCCCCCAGCATCCATGTCCACACCAAGCAGGTCCTCATCTTCTACATGACCATCTTCGTTACTCTCTGGGGTTTCATTAGATCACATGTGGCCAAAACCTCTTTTTCTCAATGAAGAACCACACTGGATTTTTATTCTGTTCAGTTGTTAGGTTACACTGCAGTCTCGTTCCCAGTCCAAACAACCTGCATGAAGCGACTCTTCCTGTGCTAGTCTGTTAAATCCTGCCCTCCTTGGTGCTAGACTCCAATCGTGCCTCAGGGCAGAGGAGACAAAACACAACTATTCTGTTGGTCTCTGTTGTGGTTTTGAAGTTTGTACTTTCTCTGTGGGTGCCAGTTAAATATTGGAGAGCAAGGAATGTGTACTTCCATGGCTTTAAGTCAAGAGAGGGTTATCAGCTTCCTGGATCGAGGGTAAAATCTAAGAACCAAGATTTAGAGTTTTGTGCTTTTTTCTCATTCCAACCACTTGTGCTGATATTTAGCAAGAGTAGAGTGAATGACAGGTAGCGACAGAGTCCAACAGGAAGGTGTAAATAGCCTGCTATTATCTCAGAAGCCAAGGAATAATAAAACCATGAGAAAATAAGACTCAATGTTTAATAGTGACCCTGGTGCTCTCTGGAAATCTTGGCATGAGCTGCTATAAAATATCCTTTTCAGAAACAGGACTTTATCAGTAAGGTAAGAAAAATCGAGGCCAGTTAAGACAAAGTGCTGTGAGTTTGAAACTCAACAGAGAAACATCAGTTTGGGATAGGTCTTCAGGTACTCAAGATCGAGTGTCATGTAAAACCTGAATTCCAGCGATTCTTAGATTAGGTTGCCAAAGGAAGAAGCTAGTGAAGGAGAAACAATTTAAACCTTAAATTCCATCTTTCTTGAGCTCTTGGATTGTTAATGATCTCATTGACTTTGATTTGTGTATCTCTGTCCATCAGTTTAGTGCCTGACTTCTTTGTTCCTTCCGGATCCAAATTTCTTTTCTTCCTTCCCTGTTCAACAGCTCTTAGAAGCCTGTATCGCCATTTCTTTGGCTTTTCTTTCCCTTTCTGTCTTTTCAGTCTTTAATCCCGTGTATCTGGTTTATTAATCTCCTTAGCCCTCCTGATGCCGTGGACATAGCTGTGCAGTGGATCTAGATACCCGTCAGAAGTTGTAAAACCCCTTAAGCACGCTCTGAGGAGGAGTTGTTCTGCCAGAATGTCTATAAAAAGCTGAGTAAAGGGCTGCCTACGAGTACCACCTGCAGAGTCCCAGAATCTTAGGTGCTGTCTCCAGTCTATGTTGGAGGAACACTCAGCCCCTCGTTGTCCACGAACAGGGAATCCTCTGTGTCCAACAGCAAATGAAAAATTAAGGTTTCTTCACTACTTCTTTGGTAGGACTGTCTGGCATTCTATTTCAGACTGAGGCTCTGGGCTTGGGATCTAGCCACAGAGTTTCTTATAAGGAGCTGGAAGGGGAGGGGGCAGGGGTTACATGTTCATGTCCTTTAATTTTGATCCTGCTCTCTCCAGCTGCTTCTTTCAGAAGATACAGCTAAAGATACAAAGTCTGCATTTGATATAATGCCTTAATCACTGAGTCTACAATTAATGTTGACCGTTTTAGATTGTAAGCTCCTGGAGAGCAGTATTGCTGTAGTAGGAATGTTTTAACAGTGTCATATGTAAAAGAACAAAATAAATATTTTGATTTTGTGATTCTATGCGTGTCTTTCTGCCCAGAGTGACAGTAGAGTAAGTGGTCTTTTTGTTGGCCATTACCATCAATTTTTAAGATGTCAGACTTTTAAGTGTTTTGATCCCTTTACATTTTCATCCTACTCTCCTCAACATGACAAGCTAGTACATGCCAGAAGATCTACATGACATTTCTCACAGCAGACAGGGTCTTCATGAAGCTGCAAATAACTCAGCACACCACGGATTCCTGAATTTAAAAGCTAACCCACCCTATCCTAATCTCTTCTTCGGTGTTTATGCTATTGGGCAAGAGGCCCTGAGTTGGGCCTCTAGGATCTTCACGACCAAGGCTTGAAGTGAGCACTGGCCCTGCCTATCCCTTCAGAAATGCCAGAACGCTGCTGTTATCTGCCATTCCTACTCACTGGCCCCCAGAAAGCATCTTACCATCCAGGACCATCCCTAGTCACCTCCATAGTGTAGTATGAGGAACATGGACTTTGGAGTCCAGCGTACCTGGGTTTGAATCTTGGCTCCCCCACTTACCAGAAGTGTGACCTTGGGGCACGTGGGTGGCTCAGGTGGTTAAGCTCCAACTTCGGCCTGGGTCATGATCTCACGGTTCGTGGGTTCGAACCCTGTGTTGGGCTCTGTGCTGACAGCTCAGAGCTTGGAGCCTGCCTCGGATTCTGTGTCTCCCTCTTTCTGCCCCTCCCCTGCTCATACTCGCTCAAAAATAAAATTAAAAAAAAAAAAGAAGTGTGACCTTAGGCAAGTGATTTTGATAATCCCTAAACCTTAGTGTTCTCATTTATAAAAAGGCAATAATAGTACAATTTTCAACTTGGGAGCAATATGTATAAGCCACCTAGCACTTAATAGGCAACTGGACGATAGTAAGTATATTTTTGATGATTTTTACTCCAGCTTTCAGGAACTGAAAGGTAAGCTCTTCGGGATGAGGTTAGTATCTCTTCACGAGCACCTGACCATTTTCTAGAAATGAACACTAGGACCTAAGGAATAAAAATTTATGCATGGGGTTTTAGTTGTGTCTAAAAGGATTTATGCTGCAATAAGCCCTTATGTACTCATCTGGTAAATGTCTCCTGTATACGTAAAATGGCATGGAAATTTCCTGCGAACTGGAATGGCATCCTCTCACTCTGCCCCTGATAGATAGCCTCACATTCTAGACCCAGCCGGGGGAGACTAGGAGAGCAGTGTAGCCACAAAGTTTAGACATGGGTTCAGAAATCAATATGCTTGGGTTCAAATCTCAGCTCTACCCCTTAATAGCTGAGCATTAGTTTCCCCTTTTGTAAAATTAGGATCTAGTACTCTCACAGGAGTTAAAGATTAAATGAGATAATCTGTATAACACACTCCATACAGTGTCTTTACATATACAGCCCCCTGAGTATTGGCTGATTAGGAGGGAAGAAGAAATTAAGGAGGCTCAATGTTTTCACGCTTCTGTGCCTATTCATGCTGGGAAGTGACAGCTTAAGACAGAAGCTAGTTTCTCTCCCCTCCCCCACCCCACCTTTTTTTTCCTCTTCTATCCTGGCCTTTGCAGGCTTCGAGGTAATGTACTCAATTTCCCTATCTGGAGCCTGACTCTTGCTCTGTCTTTAAGACCATAACAGAATTGAAGGTCTTTTATCAAACTGGAAGTATAAAGGTTTTGAAAGAACAGTTGGAGAAAGAGAACTATATATCCTTTTCTATCACTGCCTCTCCCATGTGTATTTTTTTAATGTTTATTTTTGAGAGAGGGTGCATGCACAAGTGGGGGAGGGGCAGAGAGAGGGGGACAGAGGATCTGAAGCAGGCTCTGTACTGACAGTAGTGAGCTCAATGTGGGGCTTGAACTGTGAAATCATGACCTGAGCCAAAGTTGGACACTCAACCGACTGAGCCACCCAGGTGCTCTGCCTCTCCCATAATCTTTTTACCCAGCCTTAAACTACCCCTAGAACTAGGTAAAATCTTGCCAAAGGGTCTCTTCAGAACTGACAATTCCAGGGGCGCCTGCATGGCTCAGTTAAGCATCTGACTCTTGATTTCAGATCATGATCTCACAGCTCATGAGTTTGTGCCCCACATTGGGTTCTGCACTGACAATGAGGAGCCTGCTTGGGATTCTCTCCCTCTCTCAGCCCCACCCCTGCTCAAGTGTGTGCACACATGCACAGTCTCTCAAAATAAATAAAATTAAAAACTGATGACTCTCGAGGCTCCTTCTACCACAGTTGGCAATTCACTGTAGTCGAATTAAACAGTGAAAACAATAGGACGTGATTTTTTTTAAGGTTTTTTTTTTTAGTAGTCTCTACACCCAATGTGGGGCTTGAACTCACAACCCCGAGATGGAGTCACATGCTCCTGAGCCAGCCAGGCGCTCCTCCTCCCCTCCGATTCTAAATTACCCTCTCAGATTAGCTCCTGGTGGCAAAAATTCTTAGGCAAGTTGGAAAAGGATGGCAAATTGGAATGATGGGAATATTGTTAGCATTCCTATTATCATGTTTCCCTCCACTGCCTGTCCCCCCCCCCCCCCAATTATGCCCAAACTAGCTACAAAGCCATTCTGTAAACAGATTCTGGAAACCCACAGCTTGATCACATTTATACAAAATCACTAGAATCTAATCTCCACAAGGGCAGAGATCTTGGATTTTGTTCACTGATGTTACTAAATGCCTAAAATGGTCCCGGCACATAACAGAAACTCAATAAATACTTGCTGAAGAGACAAGTTGAATGAGTCCATGATAGGGATCAACTGCAAGTGTCCTGTGTTTAGACACTCAGTAAAGGTGGGAAGAATGATGTCGCCTCTTGGAGCAATTACCTTTCAAAGTCTTGAGGTTAACAGTACTATTCTTATACTTCATTAAGGGTGTTGCACACTTTTCCAAAAATAGATTTATTTTTAAAAACAAAAGACAAGTTTTATAGAGTCAAATTTTCCAGAGATAAACTAGAGTTTGGATTTCCACTTAGAGTGAAAGGTAAGCATTAGTTATCTCACGCAGAAGTATTTCTCTGCAGGAGTAAAACATTCTGCTTGACTTCAAGCACTCAATTCTCTAAACCTTATTTGTACTTCTGCCATCATTTTACTCCATTCCAGGGCTCTGGCATGCAAGATAATCTGCCTCTAAAATTCAAAACTTCCAAATTGAGATGAACGATTGTTGGGCTTGGGTTGGGGTTTATAACCAATTCGATCATTAATCATTTGTTCCCGGTTCTTGGGGTCACTGCTGAGCCCAATGGCACCTTCTCCATCACTGATTCCTACGACATCCACTTCTTCCTTTTGTTTCTTACGGTTCTGAAAGTATAAAAGTTTTAGGATTTAGGCAACATTCTTTCCATTACCAAACATTTATTTAGCACCTACCATGCACTAGGCATACGGTAAAGTCTAGGGTTAGGGTCTTTGGAATAATAAGCTGAAATCCTAGGTTTAAATGGATAATAAGGGTACAAGGGGGATACAGGGATATAGTGATAAAAGATATAACCCCTACCCTCCAGGATGTCACAGTCTAACCAGGAAACAGGTAAACAGACAGTGACAACACAGGGTGATCGTGGCTATGACAGAGGAAAGTCCACACTACCAAAGAGACACAAAGAAGGGAGAATTGGGTGTGCAGTGGTAGAGCTTCAGAGCAGGAAGCTGCAATTAGAAAGATAAATAATAATGAGAAGATGGATGTTAGCTGAACGTACTGTGGTCATCATTTCACAATATCTGTCAATCACACCATCATGCTCTACATCTTAAACTTACACAGTGATGTATGTCAGTTACTCCTCAATCAAACAAGAAAAAAAAAAATAAGAGTTGGTAGACAAGAGGGAGAGAAGGGTGTTTCAGTAAATGTATTATTCAAGAGAACAGATGCAAAAATTAAGTGGTAAAGCAATAACCAACAGAAATTAACAGTTTCCCTAACACCATGAGATTAAATGTAACACAGGAATACAAGGTTTTGTGCTAGCTTATCAAAAGGCCGGTGTTTCAAGGTTTCATTTCGTTTTCAGGTAAAAGGGTTGGCTCTTACATCACAAGTGACTGCAGAATTCAAGTCAATGTCTTAGTTTGGTCACTTTTTTTATTTTTTTATTTTTTAAGTAATCCCTACACCCAACGTGGGGCTTGAACTCACAACCTCGAGATCAAAAGTTGCGTGCTCCACCGACTGAGCCAGCCAGGTGCCCCTCAGTTTGATCATTTTCAAAGACAGACTAACCCTGATCCCATAACTACTACTACCTAACTATAAAGATGGTATTAGATAATAACATTCCCTGAGAGAATAAACAAATGTTTTATCCAGTGTGCGTTAGGAGAATGACTACTCTAGCCACTGGAATCCCCACTATTATTCACCACTTACTAATGAACTCCGCATGTAAGTGCCAAGATCATAGAAGTACACTGAATAAGATGTTACTTTATACATCTATATGTATGTGTGTATATAAAATGACCTTTCCGAGTTACTCTCTAGTTAGTCTACATTACCAATAAGTAACATTACAAAGTTCACCCCAAATACCTTAGTGAAAACAGGTTAAAAGGCAAAGGATACTATCATTTTATAAGCCATGAGAAACTGAGAATGTCCAAATGGAATGAAATCATTTAAAAGGCTTCCCACCATGAATAACTGCTGACTGTTTCAGAATCCAGAGTCATCAAAATGTAATTAAACTAATTTCAGTAACAAATGAAATACCAGTTTCTGTTGGTTTCATTTAAGTTTAGTTTAAGGCAAAACTATTCCTAAGTTGCTCTAAAACAGGTCAAACTCACTGGATAATTGCCTTTAGTAGAAAGACTGACTCAATAGTGAGCTGATTCTGCAGAGTCAAAGTTCAGTATGCCAACACTTTATGAGACTCATTCCAGCTGAAGTTTAAACCATACTGAAAGGGCATTTCAGGGAAATAGAACCGAGTGTACAGAGGCACTGAGATTAAAGATAACTTGTCAGTGGAAGATAAAGTGGAGAGATGAGCAAGGACTACGCCACAAAGGGCCTTGTACACCATCCTAAGGAGTCAAGGAGTTATTCTGAGGGTTACTAAAGAATTTAAGTCTTATCAATGGACATCTAATACTGGGGGATAAGCTACACTTAAAAATACATACTGAGGGGCACCTGAGTGGCTCAGTCGGTTAAGTGTCTGACTCTTGATCTCTTGATCTCAACTTAGGTCTTGATCTCAGGGGCATGAGTTTAAGCCCCACGTGGAGCCTACTTAAAAACAAAACAAAACAAAACAAAACAAAACAAAACAAAACATACGGAGTTCCTACCATCATACCAGACGCTGGGATCTCAACAGTGAAGCAGACAGACATGATTTCTACAATCAAGGCTCCTAATATAAATGCTTTTACAATAAGCAAATCACTGTAAATTATAACAAATGCTGTAAAGTAAAAGAATAGAGTGCTTTGAGAGACCCTAATGAGATGGTGACAGCATGATGGGGATGACACCCTTAACTTGGGATAGGTCAGAAGCAGCATCTCAGACTGAGAAAGTGACATTTAAACAGACATGAAGAAAGGGGGAGAGGAAAATAACATGGGCAAAGGCCACGAGTGATAAAATAGCTTGGCGTATTCAAGGAAATGGAAGAAAGCCAGTGTGCCTGGGGTACAGAGACCAAAGCAAAGAATGGCAGGAGGTAAAACCCGAGGGGCCAGAACATACCAAATCTTGTAGGCCATGGTAAGGAACTGAGATTTTATTCTATGTGCAGGAAACCATGAGTAGTTTTAAGCAGGGGAATGACATGATCTGAAAATTTTTAAAGATCATTCTAGAAACCTGATGGAGAATGGGTTAACGAAACTAAAATGCAAGTAGGAAGACCATTTAAGACGCAACTGAGATTGTACAGAGAGAGACGATGGTTACTTGGACTGGGGTTGTAACTGTGGAGACGCACAGGGCAAAAATAAAGGGTAAAGAAAAGCTAGAACTCAGGAGTGACTTCTAGATTTCTGACTTGAGCATCTATATAGATACCCACAAGGGAACACTGAGGTGGAACCGCCTTGAGGAAAAAAATCAAGAGGTTTTTTGTTCTAACGTGTTCAGTTCAGTAGGCTGAACGGTGACCTCCAAAGCTCTCAGGTCCTAATCCCTGAACCTCTAAATGTTGCCTTACATGGGAAAAGGGTCTTTGCAGATGTGATAAGGATCTTGAAATGGAGACATTATCCTGAATTATCTGGGTGGGCCCTAAACGCCATCACATGTATCCTTGTAAGAGAGGGCCAAGGGAGATTTCACAGACAGAACAAGAGAAAACAATGTGATCGTGGACACAGAGATTGAAGTGATGTAGCCACAAGTCAAGGAATACCAGTGGCTACCAGAAGCTGAGAGTCAAGGAATGGATTCTCCTCCAGAGCCTCTGGAGGGAGCACCGGTCCTGCTGACACCTTGATTTGGGACCACTCACACTGATTTCAGATTTCTGGCCTACAGAATGGTAAAAAAATAGATTTCTGTTGTTTTAAACCACCAATTTTATGGTAATTTGTTATAGCAAGCCACAGGAAACTAACACATTTAAGTCTGAGATGCCTGTAAAGCACCCAAACAGAGGTTTCAAATAAGCTGTTGGTATAAGCGTCTGGAGTTCAAAAGTTAAGAGCTATTGTTTTAAATAACCCTAAGGGTTCAAAAGTTGTATTCTTACCTCCAGGTCCTTTCGAATGCTCTCAAACTCCTCGATGTCATCAAGCTTCAGCTCCAGGCGGGTTGGTTTTCGCCGCAGCATAATGAGATCAACCCCAAGGGCCAGACCCAGTGAACTGTCAGCTGTTAGAAATAGCAGAGGAGGAAAAACTGGAGGGGAAAAACCTCAGCTACAAATACAAGATCAATCTGTCAGCATGCATGCTAAATGACTAGTGATACAAAAGACTCATTTGGGTTCACACAGACACTTTGATGTCATCTGATGTATGATTATTACATGATGGAGATCTGTAACTCCACAATTCCAAAAAAAACAGTTTTCAAGGAAAAAAAAAAGAGCAAAATGCCTATAAAAGAGAATTCTAGGCAATAATCGCCTTAATCTTATGCTCCAGTCACATTTAAAGAAACATTCCACCTTAGAGAATAAAGTTAAAATATCACATCTTACAAATAAATTAAATAAATAAATAAGTCATCACATCTTAATTCGGTATAGTTAGTGGGAGAGTACACAGCCGTTAAATTTGTTCAGCTCTGTGTGAGAACTGTAAGAGATTTGTGAATCTGTAAGAGATTTCCTGAATACTGAAATCAGTTTACTAAATTTTAGGCAAACTCCATATAACTCACAATTCACGGGGTTATCCTCAGGGTCTAAATAGGTCCTAAATGGACAGGTCATTCATTAAACAAACACTTCTTGTGCTCCAGCTACAGAGTTAAAAGGCATAGTCGCAGTCTGTGGGGAAAACAAACACGTAAACAGAAAATTGCAACATGCTCTAATAAGATGATGAGGATAACACGATGGCACCACACAGGCACCCAATCCAGTCTGGGCAGAGTGTGGGGTAGACAGGGATGTGGAAGACTTCCTGGAGGAGATCTCTAAGCTGACTTGTGAAGGGCAGGCAGAGAAAGGAGGGTAAGGAAGGGCATTCCAGGCAGAGAGAACAAGTATGCAAAGAGGCTCAAAAGAACACTCTGAAAACCCAAGGTAATGCTTATGCTAACAAAAAGCAATGTCCTTAAAGACAGTGAAACTCCCCAACTGAGTTCACAACCTGTTGAGGGCAACATCTTTATAGTCTCCATTGCCCCAAGTAGTGTGAATCTATAATAACCAGTCAGTAAATGTGTTGTTGAATAAACTAAGACACCCCAATTAGACGAAACGAACTTTTCTTGAACGCTGTGCTACGCTTTTCCACTCCCCTTCTTTGGACTTTTATTTTAACACAGAAACCCTCTGAAGCTGACAACATTAGCTCTATATTAAAAATGAAGTTGAGGCTGTTCAGTGTGGTTAATAAATGTCAGCCTCCTATAAAAACTACATGGTGAAAATTAAATGAGAATGATGTAAGTGAAAGCTCCTTTAAAGTATGTACAATTACAGGGGCGTCTGTCTGGCTCAGTCGGTAGGTAGTGCATACATAGTCTTAATCTCAGGGTCATGAGTTCAAACCCCATGTTGGGTGTGGAGCTTACTTTCAAAGAGTATGTACAGATATAAATTATTATCACATCTATCTAGGAAGTAGCTAGAGACTCTGAAGTATACAAAGGAAGAAATGTATCCTCCCTGGAAGCTTGGAACAGAACCGGCTGGCACATTACATTTCAAAATTGCTTTGTATGAAATCAAATACTATCTTGAATTCAATGTAAACAAATGGTAGAGGAAGCCAAAGTTCCAAGGGGGGAATAAGGGAGGAAAGAATATTTAAAAGGAAGAAAAACCCTGCTGTAGGTTTTCTTCACTTTTCTGCAAACTGTGAAAAGCTCGCCACTAGGAGGCAGTACTGAGTAACGGGCAAAAGCGCTCCCTCAGGAGGCCAGAGGGCAGGGGGCGAGATTCTAATGCCACACGCCACTGATCTTGGACAATTAGTTTCATCTTTCACTGGCCTTTAGTTTCCTCGGGTTTCTGTACTCTGTTGTTGCATAGATTGAACGACGTAATGCACAGCAAGTTCCTAGAACGTGACTTGGCATTTAGTCAACACTCAATAAACAATAGCCATTATTATTGTAATTGCCCTTGGGGAAGGGGGGGGGGGGGCTGTCCCGCTCAAAAAACCCCGAAATTTTAAGCACCCCCACCCCCAACACGGGGGCAAAACCTTTGCCTTGTTACCTCCGATGTCCCAGCACCCAGCGGAACCCAGGGCCACGCAGAGTTGCCTGGGCTCAGTTTACCTGACGCTTTCGTGGGCATCATCTCACTCGGAGTCAGACACAAAGACCGGGCTGAATACAAACTTCAACAACAGCAGGCCGTACCTCCTCCTCCGCGTCTTTATTTTTACTTTGGCACTAGAGGGCTCTTTGAGCCCAATCTGTCGCCACTGCTCAAATACACCAAAAATTCACCCAACTCAGAGGAAGGCCCTGGGACAACGTCCCCACAGCGGAGAACAGCACTCCCTCCGCAGCTCCAGAGCGGCACTCACCAGTCCAGGGAGAGGGTGTCCATGGCAACATGGCCCTCCGCTCAGGAGGCGTGAAGCCCCTCTTATTAGGGCCAAGAGCGACAACCGGCCTCGGAAGCCCTCCATTTGCTACCGGAGTTCAGCCCAAGACCGCGCGACTCGACGCACCTACCTCTTTTCAACCCAGCTCAGCCTCTTCCCGGAACCCCGGCGCCCCCCGCGAGTCTCCTGCTAAGCTCACTGGACTACACTTCCCAGACTGCTCTGGACCTCCCTCCTGCAGAACCTCGTCCTCCGCCCGCTTTCCTCAGAGGCTCTTCGATTGGCGCCACGACTCTAGCCTACTACGATTCCCATCATGCTACCCGTCACCCAGGACGCTGCGTCGGCCCTCGGCCCACTTCCGGTCGGTGACGTACTTCCGCTTTGCTGGGCGCGCGGTGGACGGTCTGAAACGCAGATCTCGGCTTCGGCCGGGGTTTCGCGGCTCCAGAGCTCAGCATGGCTTCCTCACGAGCCTCCTCCACGGTACGGATGTCAGCTCACTCCGGCAAGAAGCGCGAAGGGGGCTGGGAGGGTGTTCTTGGGGGTTGGGGCCGCTCGGGAACGGGTAAGGCGGTGGAGGACTGGGGTGAAAGGCTGCGAGACTCGGTCCTGCCTTAGCGCTGCAGCGTTTTCCTGATCTCTGAGTGCTTGCCTGTGTTTTAGTTGATTTGCATCTCTCACTACAGCCCCTAACGGTAAATACCTCTTCCGACTGGTCCAAAAACGGAGCTCTGAAAGGGAGTAGTGTTGTGGCCCAGATGTATGTCTGTGTCAGACTTCTTAATTGTAATAAGGCCTTCAAACTTCATGTCTGTTGCCTTACGACTGAAAACGTTTGAAATGTGTAGGTCGGTAACTAACTTGTTCCCCCTTAATAATTGCGTTGGTTATTTGTTATCCTTTCTTTCCCCTGGGATGAGCCGAAGCCTCGGGTGTTTCATAAAACCCAAGAAGAGATTGCCACCGAATGATGTAAACATGTGCCAAAGCAAACCTTTGATAGAAAAATTACCAAAAGTAATTCACTAGTTTTTCCAGCCTCTTCCTATCTGCAAAACTTGTGATTAAGAGACCCCCCCCTCCCCCCGGCCAATCAGTGAAGATACCTTAACTGGTGTCCAGCTGTCCTTTGGGGAGGAAATAGGATTGAAGCTCCATCCTTTGGGGGAAGCCTAGTGAATTGCTAAGACTGAGCCTTAAGTTAATCCAGGTCTTTGATTTAGCAGGCAACCAAAACTAAGGCACCTGATGACTTAGTTGCTCCTGTTGTGAAGAAACCACATATCTATTACGGAAGTTTGGAAGAGAAGGAGAGGGAGCGTCTGGCCAAAGGAGAGTCTGGGATTTTGGGAAAAGAAGGACTTAAAGCTGGAATTGAAGCAGGAAATATTAACATAACCTCTGGTAAGATGCAAATTGTGAGTCCCTCATTATCTTTGTTTTATAATGTCAAAAAATTCTCAATTTGCATTTTTATAAGGCCATCCTTTGCCTACCCCAGTTAGCAACATCCAGAGAGACTTTTTCTTAAAACCTTTTATACAGTTTTTCTCCCATTCACTTGTTAGTAATTTTACCAGGAATTTATTCAGTGTATATTGAAGTTTATTTATTTTGAGAGAGAGAACTCGAGTGGGTGGGGCCCTGTTCAGCACAGAGCCCGATGTGGGACTCAAACTCATGAACCTAGGCAGAAAGTAAACCTGAGTTGCAAGCTTAACTGACCCATACACCCCTAATAAGTATGTGTTTGGATTCAAATTGATTCCATTTGTCTTCTGAAGATCTAACATAGTTCTGGCATTGATTTGAAGCTACTGTGGTTTGTACCATTCTCTCCTTTTAGTTCTCCAGTTTTTGCACTCAATGAAATATGTTTTAAACTAATAGTTATTTTGGGGCGCCTGGGTGGCGCGCTCGGTTAAGCGTCCGACTTCAGCCAGGTCACGATCTCGCGGTCCGTGAGTTCGAGCCCTGCGTCGGGCTCTGGGCTGATGGCTCAGAGTCTGGAGCCTGTTTCCGATTCTGTGTCTCCCTCTCTCTCTGCCCCTCCCCCGTTCATGCTCTGTCTCTCTCTGTCCCAAAAATAAATAAAAACGTTGAAAAAAAAATAAAAAAATAAATAAACTAATAGTTATTTTTATTTTGAAAGAAATGAAACTAGAAATGTGTGAAGTAGAAAATGTTGTAATCCTTATTAACTGGGTTTTTCAGTAATTTAATAAAGCTGTAAAAATTTGTAATTTTTTTCATAAATGAAATTGTGATGTACAGATTGTTTTTATTTTTTATTTTTGAGAGAGAGAGTGAGTGCACGAGCAGGGGAGGGGTCAGAGGGAAGGAGGGAAAGAAAGAATCCCAAGCAGGCTCCACACTCAGTGCGGTGCCCGACATAGGGCTTGATCCCACAACCCCGAGATCATGACCTGAGCCAAAATCAAGAGTCAGACAACTCAACCGACTTGACCACGCAGGCCCCCCCAATTTTCCTGCCTTTTAAAGCTGTGCCATTTAGTTTTTTGTGTTTGACACAATCTAATAAACTCAGAAACAGTAAACTATGAATTTATGTACTAGATTAGTTCCTAGAGGTATACACAGACTCCAATTGTAAGACATTTTTTTCCTATTTGAAGAAGATCTGGTGATTATGCTGATATTGCCTGTTCTTTTTATAGGAGAGGTGTTTGAAATTGAAGAGCACATCAGCGAACGACAGGCTGAAGTATTAGCCGAGTTTGAGAGAAGAAAGCGAGCCCGGCAAATCAATGTTTCCACTGATGACTCAGAGGTCAAGGCTTGCCTTAGAGCCTTGGGGGAGCCCATCACACTCTTTGGAGAGGGTCCGGCTGAAAGAAGAGAAAGGTGTGCCCTTTCTAAATTTTTACCCTCATCTTTAATCACAAGGTTCTACTTTCCAATTTTAGTTGATATTTGTAGTAAGACTTTAATAGAACATCTTAGGTAATGTTAATAAAATATGTTACTCAGTTGTTTTTATATAGTGTAGCCCATGATCTAAGTAGGCCAAGTTTTTTACTCCATTACTAATTTTTTTTTCTAAACTATGAATAGGGTGTTAATATACGAACCCCCCTTCCCCAGTATGGAATTATGAGTTGGGTAAATATTTGTTGTCGAACTTGGAACATTTAGACAACACGCTTTCTTTGTCAGTGACATAAAACATAACGATAAGTACTTTTTGGTTATTATTGAAAGGTTATTCTTCAGATGATGTTCCTCTTGTGATTTTAAGGTCACAGAGTCTCTTAGTGACAGGCTAGTCGTACACAGTTATGAGGACCTCCCTTGTCTTTCCACTGTCCCATCTCTCCCTTTCATCATTTTTTTTCCCCCTGGTTTGCATGGTCTGTGCATTTAGTCACTAAACGTCTCCCATTATCTCGTGTCCATTAAATAGAACCAATAATGTTGGGCCTGTTTAAATAACAAGGGGGAAAAAAAAACCAACAACACTGTGTACCAACCCAGTATCTTACAAAACCAAGCTGGCTGGCCACAAGGTGGGAGGAGCGGAGAAGAGGGGGCAGCTCTGGGCAGGTAGCTGGGGGCCAGGAAGGGCTAAAGGACAGACAGAAAAGGCAGCTCCCAGATGGGAGGGGGCTGGTTGTCCTAGTGGGGGAGGGGTGCAAACGGTACTTCAGAAGAGTGGAACTTGGGGAGGGGACCAGTCAGTGCTTTCTCTACCAGAGCACAGTGTTGGAGGAAGTGCTCTGTGCCACCGCTTGCCTACCCCTGGCACTAGGAGAACTGAGCCATGAGCTCTGGGTATGATGGGCTCCTCTGAAGCATGGATGACAGCCTGCCCCTCCCCCCCCGGTCCCCTTTTCCTTGAGGCTCAGCTACTCCTCACTTACTGCATTTATTTAGTTTGGGCCCTTACCCCTCATTTATTCATCAACAAACCGACCACTGCCACATTGAAATTGCTCTTTATTAAGGTCACTAATTTATCTTTACTAAGAATAGCCCGGGTACACTGTCAGCTACTCCCTCTTTGAAACACTCCCTTTCATAAACCAAATCCTAATTTTTCTCCTATTTCTCTGGCTAATTCTTCTAAGCCTCTTTCTTTCCCCTGCCTAACCTTTATATACTGCAGTTCTTTGTCTTGATTCTACACTCATCCTGGGTGATGAGATCCACTCCTGTGGCATTGTTTACCACTTATATTCTGAGGACTCCCAGGTCCCAATTTGTAGCCTAGATATTCTGTAGGTACTTCAAATTGGACATGTATAAATCAACTCATCTGTTTCCCTCCCTTCTCCTATTCTCCTTTTAAATAACATTACCATTCACAGTTTTCAGTTGCGTTACCTCCTTTGTAACCCATCAGCAAAATCTAGTCTGTTCTAGATTTGTGCCCAAATCTACCTTCTCTTTTCTCTACCTTCATTGCTTTCACACCTAGATGATTGTAATAGTCCCAGACTTGTGGTATTGCTTGCTTAAAATCCAACAGTGTCTTCTTATTAAACATAGAGTAGGGGTGCTTGTGTGGCTCAGTCTGACTCTCGATTTCATCTCAGGTCATGATCCCAGGGTCATGGGATCGAGCCCTACATCAGGCTCCTGACTGAGCATGGAGCCTGCTTGAGACATTTCTCCCTCTCCCTCTCTCTCCACACACTCCCTCTCTCTCCCTGCCTTTCCTTCTTCTCTCTCACTCTGTCTCACTCAAAATAAATAAACATTAGGGACGCCTGGGTGGCGCAGTCGGTTAGGCGTCCGACTTCAGCCAGGTCACGATCTCGCGGTCCGTGAGTTCGAGCCCCGCGTCGGGCTCTGGGCTGATGGCTCGGAGCCTGGAGCCTGTTTCCGATTCTGTGTCTCCCTCTCTCTCTGCCCCTCCCCCGTTCATGCTCTGTCTCTCTCTATAACAAAAAAAAAAAAAAAAAAAAAAAAAAAAACGTTGAAAATAAATAAACATTAAAAACAACAACAACATGGAGTAAAAAAAACTGTGGATCATACTCTTTAATCTTTTGTGCCTCTCTTCCCGAATTTAATAGACTTAGTAGCCTTAAGGGTCTTCCTGGAATACTCAAACTCTTTTTCTGTTTTTCCACTTAATATTTCTTTTTCCCCTTTTTTTTTTTTTAAGTGTTTGTTCACTTTTGAGAGAGAGACAGAGTGGGAAGGGAGGGGCAGAGAGAGAGGGAGACACAGAACCTGAAGCAGGCTCCAGGCTCTGAGCTGTCAGCACAGAGCCCGACGTGGGGCTCAAACCCACAAACCATGAGATCAGGACCTGAGCCAAAGCTGGATGCTTAACCAACTGAGCCACCCAGGCACCCCTCCCCTCTCTTGCCTTTCAAAGCCTTTTTATTCTTTTGGTTTCAGCATAAATGCCACCTTCTCAAAGAAGACTTTTATCACCTGACCCCTTATAAAGTAAGCCCCTTCTTTATTACCTCTCATAGAATGTTACTCTCTCAATAGCATTTACAAAGGGTATACTTTTAGTGTTGTTTGTTTATCTTGCAACCAACAGCAAAGTCTTACTATGGCGACCCTTAGGTGAATGTCTCGAGTCCCTACTGCCTCTGTCTTAATTCAGACCACCATTAAGATTCCGGGGATTCCTAAATAGTAGACTGATTTCCCTGCCTTTATTATTCCCTCTTCAATCCATTCTCTCTACTTCCCCAGGGATCTTTCTCAAAGGTAAACCGTCTTTACCATGGCATGAGGAGCTCTTTGTGACCTGGCCCCTTCTTCTGTTTGTAGCCCTAGCTTTCACCAGCCCTTTTCTGGCACTTGGTGCTCCAGCCATACTGAACTATTTGTGATTGCAAGTTCAACTGTTTTGCTGTCTCCAGACCTTTGCATTTGTTGAACCCTCAGCTTCAGTTGTCCCATTCTTGACCTGTCGACCTTACTAATTGAGGACTCAGTGTAGGGAACACCTCTTTGAAACCATCCCTGATTTTCCCTTCAAGCCTAGGTTAGGTATTTCTTTTATGTTTCCCCTCAGTGCCCAGCACTTACCACTGTCAATACTTACTATAACGTATTGTGGTTCCCTGTTACTTTCTGTCCATCCACCTTCTCCCTTCTCCGCCCGCATTCCCAACCCCCAGGATTATGCTACTTGGAGTGAAGAACTGCTACTTAGTCGTTTTTGTACACTTAGCACCTCAGTCCGTAATGCAGCACATTGTGGCATGGAGCAAAGGTTGGCTGTCTTCACAGACCAAGTGGTAGCAGTGTTGGGGCTCGTTGACTCTAAACTGAAAACAGTAATTGCTTATAGTTCAATTTAAGCAATCTCTAAATAAAGAAGACCGAGTGAAAGAAATCACACTGGAGGGATGCCTGGGTGGCTCAGTTGGTAGAGCATGCGACTCTTGGTTCTTGGGGTCGTGAGTTCAAGTCTCACATTGGGTCTAGAGATTACTAAAAAAATGAATAAACTTAAAAAAAGAAGAAGAAATCATGCTGGAAGTTTAGGCATGATATAACTCTTAAGGTTGCTTTAAATGGAGAGAGTAGGGCAAGCTTTCTCCCTTCTTAGATACATTTTTCCTAGCTTTATCTCAACTCCATTTAAATTCTGGTCTTTTTTGTTACAGGTTAAGAAATATCCTCTCAGTGGTTGGTACTGATGCCTTAAAAAAGACCAAAAAAGATGATGAGAAATCTAAGAAGTCCAAAGAAGAGGTAAAATATGTCTTTGGCGTCACAGTAATAAAGTGAAGGAAATGAGGGGTTAGTTCTCTCATTTTCTGTTTTCAGGGTTTGCTTTGCTAGAGGGAAGGGAAGTTTTGAGGATTCTACCATTCAGGAATAATTGTTGACCGTAGTTTGTGGTTCCTGTGTGGGTATAAATGAAGGTAGGTAGGTTTCAACACATGGAAAAAACCATAGCATTCCTAGTGTAACTTCTAACAAGGAACCGGAAGCCATCCAATAAGAGTTCATAAAAACACAGTAGAGGGGCACCTGGCTGGTTCAGTCAGTGGAGCATATGACTCTTGATCTCAGGTTTGTGAGTTCAAGCCCCACATTGGGCATGGAGCCTACTTTAAAACACACACACACACACACACACACACACACACACACACACACCGTAAAAAGCACACACACCTGATTTCATCCTATGACTGAACTAATTCACCTTTTTTCTAGGCAGTTACAATAGAGAACTGACAGCTAGGAGGAGCAGGAATGCTTCAGACTTAACATTTCTGCTCTTAATTTAAATTTCAGTATCAACAAACCTGGTACCATGAAGGACCAAACAGCCTGAAGGTTGCTAGACTGTGGATTGCTAATTATTCGCTGCCAAGGTACAGAGAGCCTCTAGAAGGAGAAAGAAGCATATTTTTTCTTGTTTTCTCTTAAGCAGTGATGATCTGTTTTATAAAGACTGGTGGTTCTTAAATGAAACTGATGGTAGGGATACTTGTGTGGACCTTTGTTTCCAGTCTGTCTGTTCACAGTAATGTTTCTGTGTCACAGGGCAATGAAACGCTTAGAAGAGGCCCGTCTCCATAAAGAGATTCCAGAGACAACGAGGACCTCCCAGATGCAAGAGCTGCACAAATCTCTCCGGGTGAGATGCTCTCAGTGATTGTCTAATATATTAAGGGCTCTTAACTACACATTAGATTTCCTACTTCGACCTGCCTCTTGGAAGGTACAGGCAACTGTGGCAGTTAAGGTGGCAGGAACCTGCTGTAATTAGGACTCAACAGAGGCCTGTGGGTCTACACTTCAGTTCCCCCTTGAATATGTCAAAGCTGTACTTTAGCTCTCTCTATGGTTTTCCTGGGTGTGTTGAGCTGACACAGAAACTAGTGATACTGCTAGTGTAAAAGACAGCATGTGAGTTCCAGGTGAGCCTTAACTCCATTCATTAACATAAGTATCTCCTAACAACAAAAGTGTAAAAGAATCTTGTGGGGGTGGGAGGGTGGCTAAAACCAGAAAGTTGTTTTTTTTATTGTGGAAAAGCCAAAAAACTCTTGGATCAGCCTATTAATGATTACTGTTTGTCTTTTCTTTTTTTTTTTTTTTTTTTTTTTAAGTCTTTGAATAATTTCTGCAGTCAGATTGGGGATGATCGGCCTATCTCCTACTGCCACTTTAGTCCTAATTCCAAAATGCTGGCCACAGCTTGTTGGTAAGTCCCATGATATTTTTTTCTTAATTGGAGGATAGGTTCGGGGGGGGGGGGGGGGGGGAGGGATCAGCCTTTTTCTTAGGTGCTCATTTCTGTTTCCTTTTCCTCTGCTTCTCATGATCGTACCAAACTAGAGATGCCAGTACTTTCCCCTTATATTATACAAGATAGTCTGGGTATAATATTTCTGCCTGTTCACAGGGGACACCAGAGATCTATGACACATCAGTCATGCTCTTGATGCTAGCATTTTGGAGCAGATAAATAGTGGATTTATAGACTGACCAGTATCCACACCTCAGTATAGCTTTTCTTTTTAAGTTAGATAGCCCAGGCAAGGTATTCTGTAAGCTTCAGTTGCCTTATGTGTAAAGGAGGATGAGATAATGTTGTAAACCATTTTACCTTAATAGTGCGCCTTATGTGGTAAGGACTCAGTAAACACGAATTACTGTTTGTTGTTGTTGTTTTCTAGTTATTGCCACATATGCAGAAAGCCCTTAGGATGTGATAATTTTGTTGTTCTATTTAGTGATTCAGTTATTTTCCTGGGACATGGCCATCAAGTGAGAAGAGAAACTTCCTTACTTTGCATGCACAGGAACTACTTGACTAGATAGAAATTGAGCCTGGTTCAGGAGAAAGCGAAGGACCTACACAAATCCCCCCGCCTCTCCAAGCCTCCGCTACCTTCCTTAGAAGTAGAAATGATCATTCCCGCATTATGTACCTCACAGGTCTATTATAAGGATCACTGAGATGATAGGAATAAAAGTAATTTGTTGGAAATTTTCTGAAATAAAGTCTTTTTAAAAAATTTTAGGGACTTTGTAAGTAGTAAAGTGCTCTTCATATTTAAGGAGTTAGTATGATTATTAATATTACTGTTGGATAGTTTAATTTGTCCTCTTTTTCCTCACTGATCACTCTAGACGTTGAGGAGAATAGCTTGTGCTATATTAACTACAGTCCTGTAGAGGCCTCGGGTTGCGTGAAGACGTGCATATAGCTTTCTTCTGTAAACCATGAAACGATAAGCTTTCTTTTTCTGTGTGCCACTGTAAAGTTTTTGGGGGGTGAGAAGAGATTGTGCTTTAGGAATGTTACCAAGGTACCTTTTCCTTCCCAGACCAACCCTGGCTGAGATGCTTTCCTTTGTATTTGATAGGAGTGGGCTTTGCAAGCTCTGGTCTGTTCCCGATTGCAACCTCCTTCACACTCTCCGAGGTGAGTTAGAATCTTGTTTATATGTCACTCGTTTTCCCAGCGTGAACCCTCTTCAGACAGTGAAACTAATACTCTGCCTGACACTCAGACCCAGTGCACACAAGATTCATTTTTGATTTGAATTGACAGGGTTTGGTTTTCTCTGACCACAAGGTGGGAACATAATGACCTTATACACAAACCACTATTCTCTTGTGTACAACCCCACTCTGGCATTGTACAGTCTCTAGACCAAATAAATAAAGGTTGTTTGTGTTTTGCACCTTTTTTATTTTAAGTTTATTTATTTTGAGAGAGAGGCAGTGTGAGGGTGCGGGAGCAGAGAGAATCTGAAGCAGGCTCTGCATTGTCAGCATGGAGCCCGATATGGGGCTCGAACTCAGGAAACCCTGAGATCATGACCTGAGCTGAAATCAAGAGTCGGACACTTGACCGACTGAGCCACCCAGGTGCCCCTTTGTTTTGCTTTTTTTAATGTAATTTAAATGTTTTGTTTTAAGTTTATCTTTCATTTTGAGAAAGAGCATGAGTGGGGGAAGGGCAGAGAGGGAGGAAGACAGAATCCCAAACAGACTCCACTCTGCCAGTGCAGAGCCGAGAACAGGGTTTAAACTCAAGAAACTGAGATCATGACCTGAGCTGAAACCAAGAGTTAGATGCTCAACCAACTGAGCCACCCAGGCACCCTTGTAATTGAAATATTGATTTAAGTTAAAACAGTTTTGTTTTGTTTTTTTAATTTTTTTTTTCAACGTTTTTATTTATTTTTGGGACAGAGAGAGACAGAGCATGAATGGGGGAAGGGCAGAGAGAGAGGGAGACACAGAATCGGAAACAGGCTCCAGGCTCTGAGCCATCAGCCCAGAGCCCGACGCGGGGCTCGAACTCACGGACCGTGAGATCGTGACCTGGCTGAAGTCGGACGCTTAACCGACTGCGGCACCCAGGTGCCCCAAAACAGTTTTTTTTTTTTTTTTAATAGTTGAGTAGTCACTTTACTATTACCTGTCCACATGTTCTCTAATACTTGTCTGTATTACTCATCATAGTCTGTTTTCACACATAAATTATAAGGAGTAGGGGCCCGCTTCTGGGAAGGGAGGGGAATAAATTAAAAAAAAAAAACAAACAAACAAGTGGGGACCCTTTAACTTTCATCTCTTACACCCCTTCAGGCCATAACACAAACGTAGGAGCAATTGTATTCCATCCAAAATCCACTGTCTCCTTGGACCAGAAAGATGTCAATCTGGCGTCTTGTGCTGCTGATGGTTCTGTGAAGCTTTGGAGCCTTGACAGGTAAATATTACTATTCTGTCCATACTGCAGTCACTAAGGTAAATAATTGCTTGATTGGTCCTTGGGACCTGAAAATCTGGCATTTAACTCCAGAGATGATCTTGAGAGTCCAGGGAGTTTGGTGTGAATGTGGAATGTAGGATTTCTTTCTTAGACCTGTTCCCACCAAAGGAGTTGGGTCCGGTTTTTCTTATTTGTTAACTTTGGACCTCGATTTTTGCCTCTAACATAGTGGCCATTGTTTTCCCACTCCAGTTATTCTGGAAAGATATATTTACACTCCTATGCAATACATTGACATTGGAGAAATGCACCATTTGGTAGATTGACTAAAGATAATATTCTTGGCAGCACATTGGTTCCTAGCAGATGGGTACAGGGGAGAGGAAAGTGAAGTTCTGTCTGACAGTCTTGCCAAGGAACTGATGTCTCCTCCCAACTGCTTCCTCCTTTGCCTAGCCTGTATTCTCCCGTTATAACAGTTGATGTTGTTGTTGTTTTTAACATGTTTATGATGGTTGTATTCCAAAAAATTCTTGAAAGCACTTTGCTGGCTAAAAGAAATCTGAATTCAGTTGCTTAGTTTTTTTTTTTTTTCTTTGGGAAAGCACATGAGACTTTAATTCCAGGTTTCTGTAGAGGGCTAATTAGTTTCTCCATCCTTTGCCAGATAGGGTCTGTCTTCTGAGCAGAGCAAGTTTTAATTGGCTTCATATCACTTAGCAATATTTGTTCCCCTAGGGCTTTGATTAGCTCTATGTATGCACATTGACAAAGTTCCCTTTTTAATTGCCCTCCTTAGGGTTTGTGTTTATTTCCTTTCACTGGTGTTTCAGAACTTTTTTTCTGTGATTACTGGGGAAGAGAATTTAATGGTTACCAAAACGAAACTAAGCGTCTATTTAGGAGTTCCTTTTTTCATGTGGATCCTTCAACAAGCTAAAGTTTGAGGAAAATTTATCTGTAATCCACTTGCACCAAAACTGTTTGATTTCTGTAGCTTCATATCTCTATCAAAGTATGTTTTCTTTCTAGAATCTTAACACTCCTTTGGTGTAAGGAGACTATTTTGCTTGTCAGGCTGAATTATCTTTTATTTTTCTCTAATCGTAAATGAGAACAGCATTAAGAGTTGATTATCGGGGCACCTGGGTCGCTCAGTTGGTTGGGCGTCTGACTTAAGCTCAGGTCACGATCTCACAGTTCGTGAGTTGGAGCCCCGCATCAGGCTCTCTGCCCCTCCTCTTTCACTGTGTCTCTCTCTCAAAAACAAATAAACATTTAAAAATTAAAGAGTTGATTATCACAGTGAATTGAGATATAGAAAGATAGATAGTTGTTTATCGAAATACTTTGGGCAGTTTTACCTTGTAAGCACATGAAATAGTCCCGAATCTTTTAAAACTTGGGAAAGTAACATAAATTGTTCCTTAAATTAAAAAAAAAAAAAAAAAAAAAAAAAGCCCTGCATTTTTAATAAACTATGAGTTTAGTTACATAGTCTCTTAAATCATACAGAATGGGTACATCGGTTACAACAGTTAACAAATTCAATGAACATTTATGACTATAAAATAGCTCACTCACTTGTATTTGTTTCTTTTTCAGTGATGAACCAGTGGCAGATATTGAAGGGCATACAGTACGTGTGGCCCGTGTAATGTGGCATCCATCAGGACGTTTCTTGGGCACCACTTGGTAAGCCATCCTGTTCTGTTCATACAGGCCCATGGCATGTTGTTAACCTTTACGACTAACTGCCAAGTAAATTTTAAGAACAGAAATCTTCAAGTAGGATTTTCTTGGACTGCAATGACTCAAAATCCGAAAAGAGTGTTATAAAGTTATTGCCAAGTGTATTTGCTTTTATTTTTTTCTTTAGTTTTTTTTTTTTTTAATGTTTGTTTATTTTAGAGAGAGAGAGAGAGAGAGACATAGCAGGAACAGGGTAGGGGCAGAGAGAGAGAGAGAGAGACCCCGAACCCTAAGTGGGCTTCAGGCTCTGAGCTGTCAGCACAGAGCCTGACATAGGGCTCAAACCCATAAACCTCAAGATCATGACCTGAGCCAAAGTTGGATGCTTAACCAACTGAGCCACCCAGGTGCCCCCAAGTGTATTTGCTTTTAAATTGCAGTTAATCAGAAATTTCAGTCACTAATTGCCAGAAAACTAGAACTTTCACTTTTTTTCTTTTTTAAGGGAGTCGGGGAGGGGCAGAGAGAATCTAAAGCAGGCTCCATGCTTATCGTGGAGCCCGATGCGGGGCCCAATCCCATGACCCTGGCGTCATGACCTGAGCCAAAATCGAGTTGGACGCTCAACCAGCTGAGCCATTTAGGTGCCCCATATTCTCTTTACCAATGTTTTGTTTTGTTTCTGCCACACGTTGTATTGTAATTTCTCTGCTTACAAATCAGTCTCCCTTTCTGGAGTACCTGGCTGGCTCAGGCAGTAGAACATGTGACTCTTGATCTCTGATTTATAAGTTCAAGGCCCATGTTGGGTGCAAAGATTACTTAAAAATAAAATCTTTAGAGCCGTCTGGGTGGCTTAGTCGGTTAAGCATCCGACTTCAGCTCAGGTCATGATGTCACAGTTTGTGAGCCCTGCGTCGGGCTCTGTGCTGGCAGCTCCGAGCCTGGAGCCTGCTTTGGATTCTGTGTCTCCCTCTCTCTCTGCCTCTCTCTGGCTTGTGCACACAAGCACTCTCTGTCTCTAAAATAAACATTAAAATTTTTTTCAAAAAAAAAATAAAATCTTTGTTAAAAGAGTGCAAATTGGTTTCCTTTTCTGGTTCTGTAAGTTCATTGAGGGCAGAATGTGTTAAAGAACTTTTTAATTGAGATGTAATTTACATGTAATAGAATGGACTTATTTTCATGCACTCATGTAACCCACATTCCTTTTAATAGAATATTTCCATCACCCTAGAAAGTTCCTTCATGTCCCTTCCCAACGGACTCCCCCTTCCAGAGCAACCACTGATCTGATTTCTATCGCTGTAAATTAATTCTGTCTGTTCATACTATATGAATTCGTTTGTGGCTGGCTTCTTTTAGTCAGTATGTTTTTAAGATTCATTTATGTTGCATGTTTCCTTTTTTTTTTTTTAATTTTTTTTTTTAATGTTTGTTTATTTTTGAAAGAGAGAGACCAGAGACAGCATTAATAGGGGACGGGCAGAGAGAGGGAGACACAGAATCTGAAGCAGGCTCCAGGCTCTGAGCTGCCAGCACAGAGCCCAATGTGGGGCTCGAACCCACAAACTGCTAGATCATGACCTGAGCTGAAGTCGGATGCTTAACCGACTGAGCCATCCAGCTGCCCCAGAAGTTTCTTTTTATTGCTGAGGAGTATTCAGTTGTGTGACTCTGCCATAGTTTACTTATCCCTTGTCTTACTGAAGGACATTTGGGCTTTCTCCAGGTTTGGATCACTCAGAATAAAGGTGTCACGAACATTCTCATATAGTGCTTTATACGAACATGTTTTTGTTGTTTAAGGTGTTTTTCGTTTTTTGCTTTTTACGTTTGTTTAAGTAATTTCTACCCCAACGTGGGTCTTGAACTCATGACCCTGAGACTGAGTCACGTGCTCCACCAGCTGAGCCATCCAGGTGCCCCTCTAGTTGCATTTATTAAAGAGACTTTGTTTTCCCTATTGAAATGGTTTTAGTGGTCTCATTTGAATATCTTTGACCAAAAATGTGTAGGTCTCTTCCTATACTTTCTCATCTGTTGCATTGATCTATTTGCTTATTGTTCTTTGTCTCCCCAGCATCAGTTGAAGGCCCAACAAATAGTCAGTGAGTAAAAAAACTTAACAGTTGAACTGAGAAAGAAAGAAGGCAACAGCCTTTGCTGGGCCATTCTTAGGAAATTGTATTCTTAAAATAGCCACTGAAGTAAGTTACTAGGAAGTCCATGGTTTCCCAGTTAGCACTCAAGACAGATATGCTTAGTTGTTGAGGTATTGTTTATACCAGAAAAGAATTTCTTGTTAATACGGTTGTACAAGTAGTTTCAGAAGCATAATTTAAGCTACAAGTGTTTATAACACATTGTAGGAACTGAATATCTGCTAGTTAATTTCTAGTTAATTTTTTTTGTAGCTATGACCGCTCATGGCGCTTATGGGATTTAGAGGCTCAAGAGGAGATCCTGCATCAGGAAGGCCACAGCATGGGCGTGTATGACATCGCCTTCCATCAGGATGGCTCTTTGGCTGGCACTGGGTAAGCCCTTTTCCACATAGCCAGGGGCAGCTCAGTGGTTCACCTCTTACGTATGCTTGCTTCCACGGAGAAATGGATTCAGAGTGTTCATCTATAAATTCTTTTGTCAGGGGACTGGATGCATTTGGTCGTGTTTGGGACCTGCGTACAGGACGGTGTATCATGTTCCTAGAAGGCCACCTGAAGGAAATCTATGGAATAAATTTCTCCCCCAATGGGTAAAATAAACTCATTGAATGACGGGTGGGAAGGTTATTGGTCAGAATGTATCTTTGTTTCTGACTTCGATACTACACCTGATCCACAGCTACCACATTGCAACCGGCAGCGGTGACAACACCTGCAAAGTGTGGGACCTCCGACAGCGGCGCTGTGTCTATACCATCCCCGCCCATCAGAACTTAGTGACCGGTGTCAAGTTTGAGCGTAAGTTTTCCTCCCGGTTTGCCCGTTCACAGGACAGGCAGATTGTACTTCACGGAATGCAGGCTAGGCTTTGGCTTCACTCGGAAGTGTGACAGGAGAGGATTTGGCCTCTGGTGAAGAAGGCCAAATTCTAATTTCCTTCGCCGTAGCGTATTTTCAGACACAGCTCTGGCACAGCTTGCTTCTTGTTTCAGGAAGTAAAGAAGACTTTCATAAATGTTTGAGTCATTTTTTTTTTCCATGAAAGTTGTAAGCACTGAATCCTTAATATTACTGTGAACAGATTGTCAGGGAAAAAGCCAGAAGAACTTAATAATGTTACTTGTTTCCCTAAGTCTGCTTGTAGTCCCTTTTTCCTGGAGGCCTTATAGGAATGTAGATGAGAATGTTGGACTTTTCCAAATGGGGAAATCCCTTCTTTTTCAAAATCATGTGTTCTAGCAGATTTTTGTGCTTTTATTTTCTTTGCTCTTTTGATATGTGAATTCCTCAAGCAGCTCCCCTTTTCTCTTAAAGCTATCCATGGGAATTTCTTGCTCACTGGTGCTTACGACAACACAGCCAAGATCTGGACACACCCAGGCTGGTCCCCACTGAAGACTTTGGCTGGCCATGAAGGCAAAGTGATGGGCCTAGACATTTCTTCCGATGGGCAGCTCATAGCCACTTGCTCTTATGACAGGACCTTCAAGCTCTGGATGGCTGAATAGGCAGGACCGTGGAAAAAGGACTCTAACCTCAAGCTCTCCCTTAAGAACCATTTTCAAAAGAAAGGGATTGATTTTTTTTGTCCTATCACGTTTTTTGCCAGTTATCGTGTGTAGACCCTCTAAAGAATTGGATCTCTGGGCCTCCCTCCACTCCAGGTAGGCAGCCAAGTCTCTGGGTGTTGATGAGCCCATTTCATAGTTGAAATTTTAATTTTCATCTTCAAGCCCTGCCATGGACTGCGTAGACATTGTTTTTGTTAAATCTTTTGTTTGAATGCCTTGTTGCCTCCTTCACAGCACTCAGGATTGTGACTGGTTCCATTTTTAATTTTGAAACTTGGCTTTCCATTACATGGTACATGCTTCAGGACTACATGTGACCCACAGAGCAAGGTGGCTGGCCCGTAGTCTGGAAGCCCTCAACTTAAGAGGCACTTCTCACCACACACTGGTTAACCGATGCCTGACAGTGGAACCTTTCCTCTACCTTCAGAAGGGAGATGAAGAGGTAGACCACAGCTGTACTCAGAGCAATGCAGCAAAGAAGATTTTACCTCTTCCTGTTGAGTTCAAATGGGATGCTCACTGCAACAGGAAGCTCAGAACTGAACATTGGCCCTGTCAGAAAATATCCTCCATTTTGCTCTGAAGTTTGGCATCCTTCGTGTCAGCCCAAAGCTAGGCCATCGTGTCAAGATGCAGTGAAACTTGTAGGACGCAAACGTGAAGTCTGTGTTGTGCCACCTCCTCTGTGTTGGTTAGAGGATGCACCCTGTGTGTCCAGGTGACTGGAAAAAACCCTAGTGGGCATTCCTGGACATAAACCTTTTTCTTTTTTTTCTTTATTACACACTTGCTAGAGAGTAAAATTCTGTCATAAAAACTGTCCTTTAAAAACTTATTTTGTATCGTTAAGCATTTTCTGAATCGCAGCCATCGGTCCATAGAAACCCCCCCGCCTTTTTTTGTTGTTGTTTTTGGTTTGAGATACAACGGATGATATTAAATATGGCTTATTCCAGTTCCAGTCTCCTTATAGTTTTTCATAGAGACTGTTGGACTGTGGGCCAGACTAGCGGTGAGGCGTGTCTGGACTCTGTCATTCGTGCTCCTTGGTCCTGCAGTGGTTACCTTCACCTCTGTCCATCCCAGATGTCCAGCCACTGAGCACTGGGAGGACACGGTCCATTCTCACAAAATACAGGAATTGGGAAGAAGAAAGGCATTTGAGAAGGGCTTCTATGATGGCTTTTCCTTAAATGTTGAAAACACTTTCATTTGCAGTTCCAGAGAGCTTGACAGTGGCTTTGTCTAATTCTCCTTGGCAAACTGTGAGTGTGTGATGATATAGCTAAATATTCTGTTTCATTTAATTTTAATTATAACCAGATAGTTGCATCTTTTGAGTACCTGTTAAGCTTCTGAATTACCAGCTCTACCCCCTCTTGGGCACTTGGCATTTCACTATTATTTAAGTATTAATGGGCTCTAGTTTCCTCCATAGTTGGGCATGAAAAATAATTCTTTGTTACTACTTTTGTAGTATGCATGCATGAACTAATAGTGAACGTTAGTGTTTTAGCATGCAATTTGGATATAGTGTGTTAACAAAGGTTTTTCGTTTTTCAAATTTGAATTTTACTATTAGTGCCGTTAAACTTTTTTTTTTTTTTTTTTTTTTTTGGTTGTTCCAAGAGATGTAGAGGTAGCAGTTGGGTGAGCACATTTTCACGTAAGCCTTTGGCAAAACAGTTACCTTGTGGAATATACATTTGTGCTTTGGAAATATTGTAAGGAAACAGCTGAGGAGCATAAACCAAATGTAGCATTTCATAGTAACGGTGAGATAAATATGAGAGCCACCACTTAAAGGACCTAACTTACTGCCTAGAGACTGTGCCAGGCATGTTCAGACACCTCATTTAATCCTCCCAATCTTCTGAATTATTCTCCTTTGATAGAGCTGAAGCTCAGAGAAGTAACTTGCTCAAGGTTACCCCATCAGTGAGTGGTGGAGCCTGGCCTGTCTTCTGTGACCTTATGAAGAGCTTTCATAGGGCTATTGAGTATGTTGGCACCGCTGGTCAGACAGAATGACCAGTCTGGTCAGCGTGGCCTATTTCCTGTACACATTTTAGCCACTCTACCCTTTATACCTCCCTTTTGATGAGTCGCTGCATCTCTGCGTCTGACTTCATGCCAAAGGGAATTACGGTAATTTCACCACTTCTGCCTCATGAACTAATGAAGCACCTATAGTGTCGACAGGAAACTGTCTTGGGGTAGATATCTTGTTGTGTAGAACTTTCTTAAACATTGCAGCGAGTCTTAGCATCCCTGGCCTGCGGAGTGCTAAAAGCCAGAAGCACAACCCACCCCCTTCGTTGGACTAGCAAAATGCTTCCAAACATTTCTGCGTGCCCCAAGTTTAGAACTACTGAGTGTGAAAATAGAAGACGCCCTCATGTTAAATATACCCCTCCCTACCCAAAAAACTCAGATCTACATTTTTCCTTATGTGGATGGTCTATCAGCCACCGCAAGAGCCGCTGCAATTCTATTTTGACTAAAAGGCTTCACCACTTAACTAGCTGGGCGACCTTGAACTAGGTAGCTAAACTTGCGGAGCCTCAGTTTCATCTGTAAAATAGGGATGAGGCTTCCCTCACTCGGAGCAGTAAGCTCCAGTGCAGAGCAGTCGTTCTGGGCTTCCGCCCCCCACCAGCTGCTGTCCCTTTTCTCATGACTCAGAGAACACGGGAGATCACTGCCTGATTTACCTGTCACAAGGTTAAGGAGCAAGGACGTGTAAAGAAATGAAGTCAGTGGGGAGAGGTTGAGTCCCAGCTTCAGTGCAATTATCTTTGATGGCACGAATGGAGAGGTAGGTGCTAGTCCCCTGGTGGGTTACGTAGTGGCTTTCCCATTTTGTAATGGAGAATTTTCACCTTGGCCCTTAACACCATTTGATTTTACTGAACACAAAATACAGGTCTTGGCTATTTTGGAATACCTTGTATGCAAAGATCCCTTAATTTATAGAAGCTAGTTCTGTTAAGCACAAAAATTTATTTAGAACAAATAAAACCAACTCAGTTTCTGACTCTGAAAGTTTATTCCACAAATCAAAATACCCCTCAAATGTTGTCTTTTCATAATTGTAATGGTGTTTTAACCACTTTGAGATTGTTCCAGAACTGTGGGCCACTGGACAATATTAAAACTGGGGAAGAAGAAAGAGTTTTAGATACTGCCTAGGTGGCAATTTAGAGTTAAACCACCTACGCATCTAGTTTGCCTTGGTACTGGGATTAAGTCCCATGAAATGAAAACTAGCATCTCTGTCTGCATGGCCTGGGATGGAGCCCTCTCTCCAGGGCTTCTGCCCTACCTCTTGAGGTCAACTGCCTGGAGCAGGGGAGTCAGCTCTGTCCAGCATCCAGGCTTAATTAGGGCCTCTGCACCTACCCGGAGGAATAAAAACCTTTTCTCCAAATCGCAGATTTCTTTTGATCACCTTTACTCTCAACACTCCAGAAGCCACACACCGACAAGAGGTTGTCCTGTACAAGCAGCTGAGGAAACATGCCGTCCTTGCTGGTAGAGGCTCTCTGCGACCCATGGATATCCTATCCTTCCCTTCCCCTAGTTCTGACACATCGACCAAGTGGTTGTTGAATGAGTCAGTGCATGAGTTCGTGACTGCAGGTGGCAAGACTTCTAAAGAGAAAACTGAAAGAAGGCACATGCCTTTGCTCACAGAATTGAGGCTCACTTTCCAAAATTGTAGCAAGATATAACTCAAACAAATGTGAACCGAGTTGGGAGCAACTCCAGTGAGAAATGCACCTTTCTGGGCCGGTCGAGCTCCCGGATACCATCGTCCAGCCCTTGAGCACAACTTGCCACGTAGCTCTTTGTGCCGGGTCTGCTTCTCTGCCCTTCTTGGCCCATGGCTCACACCCAGGGGTCTCTTCACACCTTTTCCCAGCCTTTTCGGTTTCAAATATTCCCATTATAGGACTGTTCCCAGAAGCAAACACCTGGCCTTACTGATCTCCGGGTTGCAAAAAGGAACAATACTACAAAGGAAGACAACCCCAAATGAGGCTCTGCGGTCCCCATCCCCAACAGCAGTCAGGAAAGACTTGGTTCCTTGTCCAGAAGCAACGCTCATCCCACACCCCAAAGGAACTGCTTAGTCCAAAAGACGGAGAAGATGAGCAACAGGGTGACGCTGAGGATGACAGCCATCAGGTAAGCAAAGATCCGGAACTGAGGGTTGCGGAAACACTCCCTCAGAGAGTAGTGGCTGGGGACGGGAATGGGCAGAGACCTGGGGGAAGGGCCTGCGTCCTGGGGGGGCCCAGTTTGGCCCCCGGGCTCAGGGCCTAGGTCCAGCGTGTAAACCCGGGGCTGGCGCAGGAAGTAGCGGCTCTTAGGCTGGTCCTTGAGACAGAGCTGGTGGCCTTCCAGGATGACATGGTGGGGCTCCAGGCGAAGCAGGGTGAGCACGGCAGTATCCGTGGGCAAGTCCGTGACAGGCTGCCCAGAGGCCAGCACCGTGGGCTGGCGACAGAGGGGGCAGAGCAACCGGCGCCGGGCTGGAGTCACCAGGCTGAGGTGGGCCAGGCATTCCACGCAGAAGGAGTGACAACAGTCCAGCACTTTGGGGGTGTGGAACGTGTTGTTGAAGGGGTTCCAGCAGACAGGGCACTCGGGCTCCCGGCCCTGCTGCTCGGCCATCCTCAGATCGGACACCGCGAGGCCTAGTAGGAATGTCCTGGCAGAAAGGGCAAAGGAGCAAAGGGACACCCATTGAGCCCCATCCTTGTGCCTGGCCCTAGGCAAGGAGTCTGTGTGCTGTTGAAAGATACTGTCACCCACATTTCACAGATGAAAAACTCAGCAATTTGTTCCAGACCACCCAGTTCCTAAGCTGCAAAGTCCGGGGCTCCTGCAGCATGCCTTCTATCAGGGCAAAGGCCTGAGCCACCCCACTGTTAACAAGCTGCCCCTGGAGGAGACTGCACCCTGGCTCTGGACACGGATAAAGTATGCCTTGTGTTCCGTGTGATCACCCTTGGCTCCTCAGACTCCAGGAAGAGGGAGGGGAACCAGTCAGTGGTTTGTGTTACAGGGCAGATACTTCCTTCCCTGCGGCCTCAAATCCCTGACTCGTGCGTGCAGAGATGGCCTTTGTGAATCCCCCGGTCTGTCCCTCTGGGGACAAATGCCAGGCCCTCTTTCCCTCCTCCCACTGGGCTATCGGGCCAACCCTCCAGAGCCCATTTGCCCAGTCTGCGCAGGGCACTGCACTGGCCCGGAAGGGGGGCCCTGGCAAGGCTTTTCCCCTTGACCTGGAAGCTTAGAGACACCCAGGTCCCCAGATCAGCCCTTCCAGAGCCTCCTCCCAATACTTGGTCTCTCCTGGCTCCTCCTCCCTCCCTCTGTCCGGGGAAACCCCAGGGCACCCACCTGGGCTTCCTTGGCACTAGGTCGGGCAGACTACCTGAAGGACCTGAGGCTCCGGTGTCTCCCTCTCCTGAATCCACAAAGCTTCGGGAGACGGCCTTCCCTCCACCAGCCGCCAACCCCCGGGCCCGTCTCCATGGCAGCACACACAGCACCTGGAGCTGCCAGGGGGCCCGGGCTGCGGCCTCCTGAGCACACCTGCCCTCGGCAAAGGCCACGGAGCCGCCTGGGTGGTGGAGTGGGGAGGTGGGGGACCAGAGTTCCCCCAGGGCGTGGCAAACAGTCAACCCTGGAAGCCAAGCGTCTGCAAGATTGTGGGCGGTCTCTTCAAGACCTGGGATCCAAGACCTGGGAAGGGAAGGGTGGCAATTTCCTTTTTCTAGATTGTGGAGGGGGTAAGTGAGCCTCTGGGCTGCTTCTCTCCCGGGCCCCCATTTCTTTCCTAAAGTGGCCAAAGCCTCCTCCACACACAAGGGGCTGCCTCCCCTGTCCTTTGGCTGCTACGATGTTCACCTGCTACACAGTCTAAAATCTCTGCACATCCTCTCTGGTCCCCTTCTGATCATTTTTTTTTTTTTAAGTTTTTTGTTTTTGTTTTGTTTTAAGTAATCTCTACACCCAATGTGAGGTTCAAACTCACAACCTGAGATCAAGAGTCGTGTGCGCCTCCTCCTGAGCCAGCCAGGTGCCCCCTTTCTTTTCTTTTTTTTTTTTTTTTAATGTTTATTTATTTTTGAGAGAGCATGCACCAGCAAGGGAGAGGCAGAGAGCAGAGACAGAGGGACAGAGGATCCAAAGGGGATTCTGTGCTGACAGCAGTGAGCCCAATGTGGGGCTTGAACTCGAACCGTGAGATCATGACCCGAGCTGAAGTCGGACACCTGACCGACTGAGCCACTCATGCACCCCAAGATGCCCCCTTTGCTGATCATTTAATGTGCCAGGTAGCTGCAACCATGCAAGTCTTGCTGCCATCTTTGTTCTTAGAACACAGACAACCAGCCTGGCAGGCAATGACCGCTGAGATCTTAGAGTCCAAAGGTCAGCCATCTCTCCACCCTTGGGGACTTAAAAGGGGGAGCCAGGAAGGAGGACAGTTCCAGCCCCGCTTCCCCATTTCAACCAGAAACACCTGGCTTTTCCCATATTGATCGCTTGAATAAGCTGAGTGGAGCTGCTGAGGGGAAGAAAAAGTTTAAGAACCATTTCTCCATCCTAACCACTCACTTTGCAGACGGGAAGCAAGAAGTGACTCTCACCCAAGGTCTCCCAGTGGTGACACTAGAGCTTCCATCTCACCACTATGCTGCTGCTTAAAGACAACACTTGTCCATCAGTTCACCTGCCGGGTGCGTGTTGTTAACTACATGGTAAGTGTTTGCATCTGGCCCGGGGATTCCTCGCATCAGGAGTCTCTCGTGGCAATCCGAGAACCACGCACGAGGCTTGGGGGAACCAAGTCTCCCTTGTGCGCCTCACATGACACCATCTGCCCTGAGTTGAGACCTGAAGCAAAACCTGCTTACACTCTCTTGTCCATAGCTTCCTACTGTTCTCTCTTCTGTCACTGCTCCGCGTAGGGAAGAGGAAACAAAGGTATGCAGATGGGGGGTGGAATAGCCCTGGCCGAAGCCGGGAGAGTTTACCAAGGATAATGCCTTCCCCTGTGGACCATTCATCCATTCTACAGTTACTAAGTCATTTAATGTTTATTTCATTTTTGAGAGAGAGAGAGCGCAGGTGGGGGAGGTGCAGAGAGGGAGGAGGACAGAGGATCTGAAGCCGGCCCTGCACTGACAGCAGAGAGCCTGATGTGGGGCCCGAACTCACGAATCACGAGATCATGACCTGAACTGAAGTGGGGGGCTTAACTGACTGAGCCACCCAGGCGCCCCTACAGTTAAGTTATTGAGCCCTCACTGCTCGTGCCCCAGAGCTGGGCACTGGGGAAATGATGAATGAAAGAGGCGTGGCTTTGACCTCAGGGCATTTAGAGTGTTAGGAGGGAAAAAGCTGACTAATGAGTAGTGGGCAATGACTAAACCTACCATTTTACTGCACGCTATAAAGGACAGAAAGGAAAATGGGTTTAGGGAACAGGCTCCCTAGGAAACCACCGGGGGAAGGTTTCTTCAAAGAGGTGGTATGAAAGCTGAGTCTGAAGGACAAGAAACCAGCCGCGCAGCGGGGAGGAAGAACACTCCGGGGCCATGGGAACAATGAGTACAAAGCCCCAAGGTGAGAAAAGCCTCAGCCAGATTCAGGAAGTGAAAGGAGGTGGCTGAGTGTAGTGGGTGGAGCTGGAGCAGGAAAATGGCTCAGGATAAGCCAGAGGGAAAGCCGCAGGCCCTGGGGAGCTAATCTGGATTTTGTTTGGAGGGATGGGGGAGGGGGGGTTCATCCTATTTCCATTTTATTTTGTTATTTTTTTTCCAATTTCCATTTTAAAATCACTGTTGCAGGGGTGCCTGGCTGGCTCGGTCAGTAGAAGGTCGATTTCAGGGTTGTGGATTTGGGCTCCATGTTGGGTGTAAAAGTTGCTTAAAAATATTTTTAAAAATAAGGGGCGCCTGGCTGGCTCAGTCGGTGGGCGGCCGACTACAGCTCAGGTCATGATCTCACGGTCTATGAGTTCGAGCCCCACATCGGGCTCTGTGCTGACAGCTCAGAGCCTGGAGCCTGTTTCCGATTCTGTGTCTCCCTCTCTCTCTGCCCCTTCCCTGCTTGCTGTCTCTCTCTCTAAAAAAAATAAATGAGAAGAAGAAGAAAAAAAAACAGCATTCCAGCTGCAGAGCAGACAACAGACTGAAAAGGACAGAGTAGAAATGCAAGACCATGAGGGACTTTATCACCAGGCTGGGGTGGTGGCACTTGATGTAGGCCAGGCCATGGCAGAGAAGGTCAAAGGGATGAAGGAAGAACTATCTGTGGAGATGAAATCAAAGGCACTTTCCAAAAAGCAGCGGACAGCGTAGATTCTGGAACCATGTTGTTCAGGCTCATGACTCCAGATGTGCTGCTTATTAGGGCTGTGATCCCAGTTGAATTGCTTCACCTGTGTCTCAATATCTTTTTTTTTTTTAATGTTTATTTATTTTAGAAAGAGAGAGAGAGCACAAGCGAGGTAGGGGCAGAGAGAGAGAGAATGAAAGAGAATCCCGAGCAGGCTCCACGCTGTCAGCGCAGAGCCCCAGTCAGGGCTCGAACTCCCAAACCAAAAGATCATGACCTGAGCCAAGATCAAGAGTCAGCTGCTTAGCCGACTGCACTACCCAGGTGCCCCCTCAATGTCTTCTTCGGAAAAGGAGGCTGAAAGTAGTACGTCAGAAGAGAAGGCTCTTAGAGCCTGGCGTCCGGCAAAGACTATGTATGAGGCGGTTGGCATTATCCCTGCAAATGGATTTGAGAGAAAGGTCAAGCCTCGCCATGAAAAAGGTTCTGTGTTGAGCTTTGAGGGGCTCCGAATTCCAGAGTGTGTATGAAGAAGACCTTTAGTACTTATCAAAGCCTTAAAATGTACATGGCCTTTGGGGCACCTGGGTGGCTCAGTCAGTTAAGCGTCTGACTTTGGCTCAAGTCATGATCTTGCGGTTCGTGAGTTCAAGCTCCCTGTTGGGCTCTGTGCTCACAGCTCAGAGCCTGGAGCCTGCTTCAGATTCTGTGTCTCCCTCTCTCTCTCTGCCCCTCCCCAGCTTGTGCTCTGTCTCTCTCTCTCTCTCTCTGTCTCTCTCTCTCTCAATAATAAAAAAAGAAGGTACATGGCCTTGATTCAGAAGTTACCCCACTGGGCATCTGTCCCATGGACATAATCAAGGACTTCTGCTAAGGCTTGACTGTAGAGATGCCCATAGAAGCACAGCTCTAACAGCCTAGTATGGAAAACTGCTTACTCATTCAATAGTGGGACGTCAATTAAAGATATTCTGCTCTATCCCCGTGAAGAGACACTTTGCAGCCTTTAAAATGATGTCATAAAACATCTATTAATGTGGAAATGTTTGTGATGCCATTAAGCAAAAAGAAACAGTAATAAAACCCTATCATGACCGTATATCCAATATATGTATGCAGTGGAAGAATTGTCTGGAAAAACAAACACCAAATGTCAACAATGGTTATCTCTGGGAGTAAGATTATAGGTGTTTTTTTGGTTTGTCTTAAATTCTCTCATCTGAGGGGCATCTGGGTGGCTCAGTCGGTTAAGCGGCTGACTTCTGCTCAGGTCATGATCTCGTGGTTCATGCTGTCAGCTCAGAGCCTGGATCCTGCTCTGGATTCTGTGTCTCCCTCTCTCTCGACCCCTCCCCCATTTACATTCTCTCTCTCTCTCTCTCTTTCAAAAATAAACATTAAAAAAAATTTTTTTAATTCATCTGAAAATTCTTTTTTTTTTTGAGAGGGAGCAACTGAGGGAGGGGCAGAGAGAGAGAGAGAGAGAGAGAGAGAGAGACAGAAATGCGGCTCACCTGGGGCTCGTGTTCGCCTGAAGCAGGGCACGAGCTCACCCGATGCGAGACTTGAACTCGCAGACTGTAAGGTCATGACCTGAGCTGAAGTCAGATGTTTAACTGAGCCACCCGGGCGCCCTCTTGTCTGAAAACTCTAACTTTATTACCACCCTTAACGATCTCTCCCGTGCCCCCAAAGCAGACCTACATTTTCTGAAGTTCCATGGCCAAAGCCGTAAGAGGCCATTCAAGAGTAGGAATGATTACTGTCGCATGAGCGCCTGGGCCCTTATCTGCCAGGGTTCCCTCAGACATCCACTGTTGTTCCAGGATCAGCAGGTCAGAGGCCAGCCTCTCTAGGACAGATTCCGGCCCTGTGTCGGTGTGTCCACCCCCAAGGCAGAACATCTCAGCTGCAGTAAGTCCTAGACAGCACCCCAAAGGCATCACCGTGGTCTGTGACCAAGTCAGCCAAATACTGCCTGTAGCGTCACCCCGAAGTTTTTGCCCTCAAGAGGAGAGAGTTCAGAACTAGCATTTTTACAGGACTTCACAGCTTATGAAGGGTCTCAGTCCTGGCTAGGATCTAAGTGTAGCAACTCACATCTCGATTTTATGATGGTCTTTTACAACTTTTTTCCATCTGATTAAGGCCATTGGATTCTTTAAAGCCACCCTGTGAAAGGAAGCAGGATCGGGAGTTGAAAGTGTATGGGCTTTGGAACCAGACTTATTTGCTGTGTGGTCTTAGGTAAATGGTTTATGCTCTCTGAGCTTCATTTTTCTTTGTAAAATAGGCTAATAATCCCACCTTTGAGGCTTGCCTTGTGAGAAAGGGATAATATCTATCATGTGCCCAGCAAAGCACAGCAGGGGCTCAGTATAGTTAGCATGATAGTTTTCTTTCTTCCTCCTTTCCTTCCTTCCTCCCTACCTCCTTTCCTTCCTTTTTTACTGTTTATTTATTTTTGAGAGAGAGACCATGCGCATGCACTCACGCTCGCATACGCACAGGGGAGGAGCAGAGGGAGAGAGAGAGAAGCTTCTTTTTTTTTTTTTTTTAACGTTTATTCATTTTTGAGAGACAGAGAACAGATGGTGAGCAGGGAAGGGACAGAGAGAGAGGGAGACAGACTCCAAAGCAGACTCCAGGCTCTGAGCCGTCAGCACAGAGCCCGACGCGGGGCTCGAACTCACAAACAGCGAGATCATGACCTGAGCCGAAGTCAGACACTCAACCAACTGAGCCACCCAGGCGCCCCGAGAGAGAGAGAGAATCTTAAGCAGGCTCCGCACCCAGAGCAGAGCCCGACTTGGGGCTCTATCTCGTGACTGTGAGGTCATGACCAGAGCTGAAATCAAGACTGGGACACTTAACTGACTGGGCCACCCAGGCGCCCCAAATTAGTACGATAGTTTTATACCCATTTTATAGGTAGGGACGCCAAGGCTCAGAATGTGAAGTGGCTTAAAAAAGAAAGAAAGAAAAAAAGAATGTCAAGTAGCTTAAGACTTCACAGCTGAAGAAGGGCTGAGCTTGAAAGATGGTCCCAGGAGCCCTTTCCTCCCAGGCCGCAGCGTTCACATTGGCCGACGGCACTGCCTCTCAGGGCTCTGGGACCCTGTGTCCCACCCGTCCCTCCATGCCCCTCTCTGGCTCCTTACCTGCTTTCTCAGAGTCCCCTCCGCCTCCTCCTCCTCCTGTCCCCAGTGTGGACCCTGCAGCATGTGCTCTGTGCTCTAACTTCTCTCGGCCTGGTTTCCAGGCAGTGGGGGGCGGGCCTCATTTGCATGGGTCTCTGGCAGCTCCTGACCAGGCTCTGGTTTTCGTCCTCCTTCTGATGACTTTGGACTGTCGGCGCTCACAGGGGACAGCCTGGGAGCTTTGGTTTTCTCTTCCGCCTGTGAGTCACTCTAGCTTTTTCTCTGAGGGGGTCAAAGTCCCTCACCCTTGCAGACCTCTGCTCTGTCTTGATTTCCTGCCACAACTGACTGTTCAGCCTTGACTCCTGCCCAACCTTACTTGGAGGGAAGGCAAGATATCTCTGAAGCCACTTGTCCCTCAGCCCAGATAACTACCTCCCCCGCCCTGAGCCCCTACAAACCGAAATACAAGGGGCTCTTGCAAAATATTAAGGAAAAGGCAAATCATCCAACAGAAAAACAATCAGGGGGCGATTATTTAAGCTAAACGTGAAGAGACTGCGTCAATCAAGTCAGAAATCTGGCTCAGGGTCAAGTCCTTGCTCAGAATCCAGACTCTACTCACTAGCAGTTGAGACGAGCAAACAGTCTTCTCTAAGCCTCGTTTTGTCACCTGTAAATGGGCATCATAATTTTACCTGCTTGATCTGCAGATTACATGAAATATCACTTGGAGGGTTCACAGCACACAGGAAATGTTAACTACGGCTCTTATGCCGATAGGATCTGGAAGATCGCTGAAGGGAAACACGACGGGATACGCACATAACTGCTCAACCTCATTTATAATTAGAGAAACTCAAATTTAAATAAGACACTGATTTGGGGAGCGCCTGGGTGGCTCGGTCAGGTAAGCACCCGACTCTTGGTTCCAGCTCAGGTCATGATCTCATGGTTCACAAGCTCAAGCCCCACATTGGACTCCGTGCTGACAGCAAAGAGCCTGCTTGGGGTTCCCTCTCTCTCTGCCCCTCCCCTGCTCATGCCTTCTCTCTCTCTCAGAATAAATACATCAACTTAAAAAAAGGACACTGGTTTTTTAAAGGGACTCAGTTTAAGATTTGTCAGTCTACTAGGGGAAAAAAAAACCCGCCACTATTATTAAAAGTAATAATGGTAGTTTTCTGGGTGTTTTACTGAACGCTGTGATCTGTGACGGCGAATGCCCCCAGCAATCCCAGGGAGCACAGTGCCTGGCGATACAGGACACAGAAAAATCCGTGACTCTTCCTTATTCTTCTGCAGATAAGGAATCTGCAGCTCAAAGCAAGGAAGGGATTTATTTGCCCAAGGTCTCATGAGAACCACTTAACAGCTGGGCCTGTAAATGTGGCTCTGAAATCTGTGCCCTTGCCTTACCCTCTCCTCAGTGTAAGACGCCTTTTCTGGCCCCCTCACGGTCTGTGTACTCAGACTCTTCTAACTTTATTCCTTTACTGACCTTTTCCATAGGCTTTGGAGGATAAACAAATAAATGTCTTTTTCAAAATTTTTCATAATGTTTATTTTTGAGAGAGAGAGAGAGAGAGAAAGAGCGAGGGAAACAGAGGATCTGAAGTGGGCTCCATGCTGACAGCAGAGAGCCCAATGTGGGGCTTGAACTCACGAACCACGAGACCATGACCTGAGCCTGAAGTCAGATGCTTAAGCGACTGAGCTACGCAGACACCCCTGAATAAATGTCTTTGGTTGGCATTGTAATCAATTGTCCTGGTTTCATCATTTTCTGTTTCTAAAATTATTTTTAGAATAGGTAACATATTCATGTGAAAGATTTGATTTTGTGGTGAAAATGTTGTGTTCTTCTCCCAGCCACCTCAATGCCCCGAAAATTAAGGTTATTTAACAAAAAAAATTTTTTTTCAGTTTATTTATTTATTTTGAGAGCGAGCAGGGGAAGGGCAGAGACAGGGGGAGTGAGAATCCCAAGCAGGCTCCATGCTGTCAGCAAAGAGCCTGACGCAGGCCAGAACCCACGAACCGTGAGATCATGTCCTGAGCCGAAATCAACAGTCAGACAGTTAACCGACTGAGCCACCAAGGTGCCCTTGAAGATTAAGGTATTGTACTGTCAGTTTCTTTTGCATCTTCCCAAAGAAATTTTATGGCTGCACAAACAAAACTCCTTTGGTAAAACGTCTACGTGTCTCTTTTCCTCCTCTTTACGCAAATGTGCACATGGCATACACCGTTCTGCACCTTGCCTTTTTCACTTAACAGTGCACCTGAAATATTATTCTGGATTAGTACCTAAAAAGGTTGTTTTCAGTTATGTAATGGTTGCATCGTATTTTATTGAATGAGGCATAAATTACCCAACCATTCCCCTACTGATCTAATCCCTTCATTTTAAATATATAAATATTAGCTGGAGGGGCACCTGGGTGGCTCAGTCTGTTCAGCGGCTGACTTCGGCTCAGGTCATGATCTCACAGTTCGTGGGTTCAAGCCCCACATCGGGCACTGTGCCAACAACTCAGAACCTGGAACCTGCTTCGGACTCTGTCTCCCTCTCTCTGCCCCTCCCCTGCTTGCGCTCACTCACTCTCTCTCTCAAAAATAATAAACATTAAAAAATATATATTAGCTGGAAAAATAAATGCCAAAATGTGGGATTTAGATTAGCCTAGAATTGTGTGAAATTAAAGCTGTGGACTCCAGAAAGTTGCCAATCCCTAGGGAAGATCTCTAAGAAATTTTCCTCTTTCTGAGCTGGAGACAGAGGGAACTCAGGTGTGCCTGGAAGGCCTGAGGTCCCTGTCAGCTCTACAATTCCCTGCTTTTAAATTTCACTGCTGGTTAACCAAGGTTAATGGAGATTCAAGACACTGATTCAGCCCAAAGGATCTGCATTGTGTTTGACAGTTTGGAAGCTATGCTTTCTGGTTTGGCAGCATTCGTGCAAACCATGAAGAAGTTCGTACGCTTTGACCTAATAATATAATTCCTCGGATGTGCCCAAAAGACATATGTGACATGGAGATTTATAACATGAAATTTATAACATGAAATAACATGACATGGAGATTTATAACATGATTTATACATTTGATCCTTCTATTCCTGGCACAGAGTTCTAAATCCCTTGGAATTTCCTAAGTGATGGGAACACTAAACATGTCTTTTGTTATGTGAATGAGAAAACTTTTGGAAAGCGCCCAGGCAACCTAAAGGTGGCTCATTGCCAGGGCAACCAACCTTGTAATCTTGGGGTTGGAACTTTCATTCCAGCCTGGACACCCACCCCCTGGGAGAGGAGAGGGGCTAGAGATGGAATTCAATTGCCAGTGGCCATGATTTAGTCAAACATTGCTCTAGTGAGGCCCCCATAAATCCCCTAAAGGATGGGGTTCAGAGAGCTTCTGGACTGATGAACACAGGGCAGTGCCGGGACAGGGCGGAGAGGCTACATGCCCCGTCCCACATGGCCTGCCTGCCCAATGCGCCTCTTCCATCCGGCTGTTCATCTGCAGCTTTTATAGAGATAAAAGCCACAGGCCTTTACATACCTTCTATAATAAGCCCATAAGGATAAGCGGATGCTTCTCTGAGTTCTGCGAGCCACATTAGCAAATTAACCAAACCCGAGGTCGTGGGAACCTCCGATCTATCTGTAGCCAGTTGATCAGAAGCCTGGGTGATGAGCTGGACTTATAGTTGGTTTTCTGAAGTGTGTGTGGTAATGGTGGGGACAATCTTGCGGGAGCGAGCCCTTCACTGTGGGAGCTGACGCGATCTCCAGCTAGGTAGTGTTACAATTGAGCTGACCTGTGGGACATCCAGCCGGTGTCTGAGAACTGCTTGGTGGTGGCGAAATATACACATGCGTTGGAATTAGTGTCACAATCAGAATATGCCTGTGTCTTTTGGTTAAGTGAGGATGTTCATCGAAGTTTTAAGTTAAAAAAAAAAAAAAGATTGAAAGAAATATAAAAGCCCAACTATAGGGGCGCCTGGATGGCTCGGTCGGTTGAGCGGCCGACTTCGGCTCAGGTCATGATCTGACGGTTCCTGAGTTTGAGTCCCACGTCGGGCTCTGTGCTGACAGCTCAGAGCCTGGAGCCTGCTTTGGAGTCTATGTCTCCCTCTCTCTCTCTGCCCTTACCCATTCGTGCTCTGTCTCTCAAAACTGAATGAACGTTAAAAAAAAAAAAAAAAAAAGCCCAACTATAGCACATCAGTTGAGTAGAAAACTACTTTATCACTTAAAATGATGTTGTAGAAAAATTATTACTTGTGAAAATGGTCACGACATGTCGTAAATGGAGGCAGGAAGGCAGTTTACAAAATGGTGTGTGTAGTGTGAGCTAGATTGTGTAAAACAAACTATACATAAAGACTGAAAGAGGGGCGCCTGGGTGGCTCAGTCAGTTAAGCATCCGACTTTAGCTCAGGTCATGATCTCGCGGTCTGTGAGTTTGAGCCCTGCGTCAGGCTCTGTGCTGACAGCTCAGAGCCTGGAGCCTGTTTCAGATTCTGTGTCTCCCTCTCTCTCTGACCCTCCCCCGTTCATGCTGTCTCTCCCTGTCTCAAAAATAAATAAGCATTAAAAAAAAAAAAAAAAAAAAGACTGAAAGACCGTGAGGCAAAATGTTGTATCTCTCGGTGATAAGCTCGCTGGCGGTTTCATTTTCTTTTCATTTATATTATTCTAAGTTTTTATCAGTGAATATGTATTCCTTTCATAACAGGAGAATTCACTTGGAAAATCAGTCAGCCAGGGTTTTCTGCAGCCAGGAAATCCAGAACTTATAAAGAAAAACAGGGAGGGCATGTAAGTAATCAGTCACGGCATTGCAAGCATTGAAATAAAAATAAAATAAACCAGGGTCCTTTTCCGGGTCACTGATTGTCTAGTGAGCAAATGCATTACCACAATGTCTCCAGGTGGTCAAGGCTAGGGAGTACTTTGCAAACAGTGGAAAGTTTTTTCGGGAAGATACCCAGGAGAGAGCGAGGCATCTGAGGAATCTGAATTGAACTGATTTAGTTCATGCTTGGGGGGGTGAGGTCAGCCAACCAGAAAAGCACCTCATCTAAGCAGTATCTTGGAACCGGATGAGTGAAGAGTCATGAGACTTGGTGCGGTCCAGCCAAGGTCGGCAGTGGAGGCGCAGGGTGGCATGGCTCCATCTGGGGAGGAAGAGGCAGCAGAAGGCAGTAGAAGGGCAGGGGAGGGTGGAGAAAAGGCGGTAACGAGGCAGGTTTTGGCCAGGTGAAGAGGGGTCGTGTTTAGTGAGGGCAGGGCCACCTCTCTCCATGGGGCACTACATTATCATCACTCAGAGTCTTGCCTCAGATCTGTCCAGAGTTTGGGACGGTCCCAGCGGGAAGGCATCACCCGGAGATTGTCCAAAATGCAGAGCTCAGGCCGACTCCAGACCTGCTGTCATAATTTGCCTTTTTACAAGACCCTTAGGAGATTCAGAAACATGCTAAAGTATGAAGAGTACTGATTGAGGACAAATATCCCCAATAGATGCTCCTTGGCTCTTCCTGATCACATTCATGATCCATTACATTCAGATACCTGAAGACTTCCCAAGGACATGATCCCAAGGATATATCGTGGACGGGGCTAGGTGAATCCCCACCTGGGAGCCGGCACGCCCCATCCCTGCCTCAGGCAGCATCTCAACTTGTTTTTACAAGGTCACAATCCCTTATACAAAACCCTTGGAGCCAGATGTGCTTCCGAATCCGGAACTTTTCCTATTTTAGGACAATGATATGGCATATTTATGGATATATTAAGTAACTCTCCCAGTGGGATCTGACACAGCACCCTGGGATCAGATGCTTTAATATTCTGCAGTTGATGATACCAAAAAGAAGAAACAGGATAGGGCCAGGTCAATTTTGGTGCCAAATTTAATGAAAAAAAATGTTGTCTTCAGAGTGCAGGGATTTTGGAGTTGTGGATAAGGGTTGTGAACTATTTTCTTATTTTCTTTTTAGCATGTGTCAGATGGTTAGAAATGCTGAATGGGACCACTTCCCGGTATTAGCTAACCTCGGACTTAGTAGGAACTCCAAAATCTAGCTATTGTTTCAAATATAAAGTAGTTCATACACTTCTCATCAAGCAGGTCACATCCAGTGTTGTTATTCCCGGAATCCACAGGGTTCTGTGAAGAGCAGTTGGATTTGGGGGCACCTGGATGGCTCAGTCAGTTAAACATCCAGCTTCCACTCAGGTCATGATCTTGTGGTTCGTGAGTTCAAGCCCCGCATGGGGCTCTTGCTGCCGTCAGCGCAGAGCCCGCTTTGGATCCTCTGTCTCCCTTTCTCTCTGCCCCTTCTCTGGCCCCTCCCCTGCTCTCTCTCAAAAATAAATAAAACATGAAACAAAAAATGAGTGAAATGAAGAGTTGATCCCAGCTACCATTAACGTGACATGTCGGAGCTGCCGCTGGAACTCGAACTCGGGGCCTCCACGTCCTGGCCCTGTGCCTCCCTTCCCCTGCTTTCCCCGGCAGACTGCGCATGAGCTCTTGGCCAGCCTCCCCGCCTCAGTCCCCAAGCAGAGAACAGTCTCCAGCTGAAGGATGAGGAATAACAGGCCTCCCACATGTGCCTCCTGGTATGTGTAGGAACACGGAACTGAGATCGGACGGTTCTCTGTCCACCTGCGCTGTGAAGGAAGCATCTCATCTTTCCATCCCCCAGATGTTCAGCCCCGTCGGGGTGCGTGGTGGAAATTAGCCCTCAGAAAGTCCTTGGGTCAGTTAGTCCAAGCACATTGAGTCCTCACACTTATTCTGAAGCCTTCCTCCAGGTAAGTCCTGCCAGGAGGACAGTGCCAAGGAGCTGGCTGGAGGCTGTTTGTACCAGGAAAGTCCAAGGAGTTCCCGGGAAAGTCTCCAAGGCCTTCTCCGAGTGCCAGGAGAGACGCTCCTGGGTCAGGGCCCCTTTTGCTCTGAGGATGCTCCGCTGATAACACTGGCAAAGGGACCCTTTCGGAGGCTCGAGATCGGGAAGCCGGATGTCTGCCTCCTCCCTGCGTCTGCAGGCATCCTCGCCGCTCCTCCTGGGGCCCCGCGGTCTCTCACTTTTCTCTGCGGCCCCTCTCCCTCATCTGTGGTACAATCTGTATCCGTGTTGTTCCCCTTCTTTTGCGGGAGTTTATCTTTTAACTCTGTAGTAAGTGTCCAATGCAGAAAAACCTAGAAACTCGCATGAATGTAATAATCCTGACACTTAGGAATAATGCTAGGTGCTCTTCTAGGGGCTCTGCCTGAATCGTGTACCGATCCTGACGACAGCTCTGTGGGGATCGATGCTATTACTGTATCATTTCCGTTACACGGATGAAGGCACAAGGCACGGAAAAACTAAGTCACTTGCCCAAATTTGCCAGGAAAAGAAGCGGCAGCCTGGGATTTGAACCAGGCGGCCTGGTGTCGGGAGTCCACACCCTTAACTGCCACGACCACCACGCCTCTTTATAAGGATTTCAAATGTGATTTTTAAAACTATTATAAAGATATGTGATACTCGATGAACTGTTTTGTAGCCTTTCTCTCACTTATCTTTCTACATCACAAAATACTCTTCTAAACCTTTTCTTCAGAATGAAAGTAGTCTTGTTTTTGATTGTAAAAGCAATAAAGGAAATAGATTGATGTGTCTCCTTGTACATGCACTGTCTCTGCAAGGACACACAAGATGCTGGTAATAGGCAGACATGGATGAGAGGGAGCCGGTTTATCCTATAAACTTTTAAACGTCCAACCCTTGATCTTGGCTCAGGTCATTATCTCACGGTTGTGAGATCAAGCCTTGCATTGAGCCCTGGGCCAGGCTGAATATGGAGCTGCTTAAGATTCTCTCTCTCCCTCCCTCTCTCTCTGCCCCACCCTTCAAAAAAAATAATGAAACTGATTTATCCTCATTGCAAAACAAAAACAAAAACAACCAAACAATATAGTAAGGCATAAAGCAGAAAATAAATTCATCTTTAAACTCAATACCCAGAGATAACACCGATACATTAAAAAAAAATTTTTTTTTAATGTTTATTTATTTTTGAGAGAAAGACAGAGCACAAGTGGTGGAAGGGGCAGAGAGAGAGAGAGAAACACAGGATCCAAAGCAGGCTCCAGGCTCTGAGCTGTCAGGCCAGAGCCCGACACCGGGCTTGAACTCACGAACCGCGAGACCATGAGCTGAGCCGAAGTCAGACGCTCAACCGACTGAGCCACCCAAGCGCCCCTACACCGGTACATTTTTACTCCATTTCTTCCAGACCTTTATCTATGAATGTACAGACATGTACAGATTTATTTTTACCCAAATGGGACGATGCTGTGTGGTGCTGTTTTGTTACCTGTGTTTTTCAGTTAGGGCAAATCATGGACAGCATTCCATGTAGCCTCATTTCAAATGTCCTCATGGTTGTTAGTTATGTGAAGTTGGCCAGTTTCCACAAGATTATTTCTGAATGAACCGAGAGAGCCAGTGTCTGGGCAAGCAGTGCTGGCTGCCACCAATTCCCATCACCCCAAAGCTGGGCTCTGCACTTTGATGCGTTCAGACCCTGGGGAGATAACCGCTGAGAAAGGATCAGACTTTCCTTCCGTTTGTGATGTTTAACTGACGTCATTTATTCCATAGGTCCAGACTCTTCCTACCTGCCCCCGTCCCTCGCCTTCAGGCCCACCACCACTGGGACACCACTGAAAGCAGTGGTGGCCAGGGCTCTGGCCGGAAGAACCAGTCCACAGGTCCGAAGACCCGAGTTGCCACGTGGGTTCTGCCACATGCTGTGTGCTCCTTGGCAAGTCATTTTTCTTCTCTGCAGAACGGAGGTAATATACTCCACACTGCCTGTCTCACAGTGTTATGTCATTGGAAGACTCAGGTGAAATTATGATTGTGAAAGTAGTATATGAAATATAGAGCACATACGTCTCTGTATTTGAGAAAATGAGGGAATCCTGGATTCCGGGATGTATTATAATTCTTCACGGAAGTACTGGTTACTAGAGTGTGTTTGGCTTATGGAGAATCAGCAAGCTATGAACGTAAGGCATCTGAAACTATTTATGATTGCTATGCTTGAATTAAAAGATAAAAAAATATATATAGTGGCTTGGAGGGGCAACTGGGTGGCTCAGTTGGTTAAGCGACCCACTCTTGATTTCGGCTCAGGTCACGATCTCACAGTTCGTGAGATTGAGACCCGTGTGGGGCTCTTCACTGACAGTGAGGGGCCTGCTTGGGATCCTCTCTCTCTCTCTCTCTGTCTCTCTCTCTGCCCCTCCCCCACTCTCTATAGCTCAAAATAAATAAATATTTCTTTAAGTTAAAAATATATATAGCAGCTTAAAAAGAATGAAGTTTTATTCTCTTTCATGTCACAGTCTAGCCGCTCAGGCTGGTGGAACAGCTCAGCATTTCAGGGTTATTCAGGGCTCCTTCTCTCCTGCTGTTCTGTCATCTTGTCCTCATCTGAATAGCTGAAGCTGTCCCTGGCGGTCTGCATTGCAGGGAGTGGGAAGGGACCCTGAGTGGTAACCCCAGACAAACACGTTCTTTTGGAGCTAATAAGGTAGAAGTTACACACATCACTTCCACTCACAATCCACCGACAAGCACTTGTTCTCATGGCCGTGCTAGCGGGGGATGTAGGCTTCGGAGGGTAGTCTGTGCCAAGAGGTGCCCACTCCAGGAAACATTAGCGGACTGCTGCATTTTTCAGGATGAAGCTTTTCTTTACTCATTCTATTTTCAAAAGGCTATCCAGAAATAGTGAAGCTCCTTTTTCACCAAGTGACCTGAGTTCCATACTTGTAATTCCTATGTCAAAATCAAGGCTGTTTCAGACTGAAAACATGTCTCTCGATACCAGTGTTGAAAACATTACATTTCTGCCAGGAAGTATTTCTTCAATGACGGTAAAACTCAGAACTGCTGGGGAATTTTCTTCAATAATCATTGTTCAAGAAGATAGTGATATTGGGGACTTGATACTTTTGTAATACCGATGATATCTAGTGTATCATAATACTTTAATAGCTGGTAGCTATTTTATTTTTTAATGTTTATTTTGAGAGGGGGGGTGCAGAGAGGGAGAGGGAGAGAGAGAAAATCCCAAACAGGCTCCAAGCTATCAGTGCAGAGCCCGTTGTGGGACTCAGTCTCACAAACTGAGAGATCATGACCTGGGCCCAAATCAAGAGTCGGATGCTTAGTCAACTGAGCCGTCTAGGTGCCTCTATTTCATTTTTAAATTTTTATTTATTTAAGTAATCTCTATACCCCACATGGGGCTCAAACTCATGACCCTGAGATCAAGAGTCACAGGCTCTTCCAATTGAGCCAGCCAGGCGCCCCAGCTGGTAGCTATTTTTTTAAAAATAATACTTTGAATACAAATTGGGACATAAATTCTATACATCCTAGATGCACTCAAAATGTATCTTTTCCAGATCATTTTAAAACTTTCGGTAAAAATAGGGGCGCCTGGGTGGCTCAGTCGGTGAAGCGTCCAGCTTCGGCTCAGGTCCTGATCTCACGGTTCGTGGGTTTGAGCCCCGTGTTGGGTTCTGTGTTGACAGCTCAGTGCCTGGAGCCTGCTTTAGATTCTGTGTCTCCCCGTTTCTCTCCCCCTTTCATGCTCATGCTCTGTCTCTCTCAAAAATAAATAAACATTAAAAAAAATTAAACTTTCAGTAAAAATAAAGATCATCTTGTAAGATAATTTCAGCCACCAAAAAAAAAAAATCTTTTAATAATCATGACTCATTTTTCCTGAAATAAGTATATTTTCAAAGATTTTTTAGTTAAAGTTTATTTGTTTGTTGTTTAGAGAGCGGGAGAGAGAGAATCCCAAGCTTTGTCAGTGCGGAGCCTGACGAGGGGCTCTGATTCATGAACCATGAGATCATTACTTGAGGCAAAACCAGGAGTCAGATGCTGAACCAGCTGAGCCACCCAGGTGCCTCTAAAGATTTTTTTTTTAATTTTTTAATGTTTTTTTTAACTTATTTTTTAGAGAGTGCAAGCGGGGGAGGGGTAGTGAGAGAGGCAGGTAGAGGATCAGAAGCAGGCTCTGTGCTGAGAGCAGTGAGCCCAATGTGGGGCTCGAACTCATGAACCGTGAGATCATGACCTGAGCTGAAATCGGACACTCAATCAACTGAGCCGTCCAGGCTCCCCAAAGATATTTTATTTGTAAATAATCTCTATATCAAATATGGGGCTCAAACTCACAACCTTCAGGTCAAGGTTCACACGTTCTACCGACTGAGACAGCCAGGCGCCCCTCGGAAATAAATATATTTAACTTATATAAGCAAATATATAAATTTCTTTACATTTTAAATATATAATTGGTCAGACTCCAAGGGATTATCTGCTTTTCTGGAAAAAAAGGTCAACTGTCTTTGGAAAATTTCTTTGCATGATTTTACAGGAGCAGCCTCTAAAATGAAGTGTTCAGTGAATGTCCAAAGAACAAATGAATGCATTGTCGTAGTGTGCATCAGCTGAGAGTACCTGAGTAGGGCATGTGAGACTAAAAACTCCTACACAAACATTTGCGTTTATCAATCTGCTTTCCACTTAAAATGCACAGATAAGAATTTTTTAAGTTGAGCAAATGCATAGAGCTCAGGGAAACAATTTTTTTTGCTAAGAGAACCCCGCTAATTCATCAGAGGCCTACGATTTCCTCACATGGACATCCCCTCTGGTCCTCTTCCCTGGGACCCCCTCCCAACCCACTCCCTTAGACTTCCTGACTTACCGCCCATCTTCTTCCCAGAAGAAAGGGTTAGCTGTAGCACTAGAAGTTCAGGATGCGCTAGGACCGTCCCCGAGACACCTGTGTACGGTTTCTGGGCACCTGACCAGGAGGGTCTCTTCGGAGCCAAAAAAGTTAGTAACTGGTCTAGAAAATACACACACAGTGTCAGAGTCTACGAATTTCTAAAATGAACTTTGTGACATCACGCAATGACAAAGGAGTGGGAAGGAAAGTATTCTGGCTTTGAGTTGGGCAGACCCTGGCTCAGATCTCCGTTCTTCTCTTTCCTCTCTCCGTGTGTCACCTCGGGCAAAGGACTGAATGTTCCCGGGCCTCAGCTTCCTCATCTGCGACACGGGAATAACACGATTTGTGGCGAGAATAAACGTATCCAGACAGCTGTGGGTGCTCAGTGAAATAGCTTCCTCTCCCGCTATCCCTTTGTCCTTCCAGACCTCAAAGATCCGTAACTTAAGGAGTCGAAGGGAAGCCACAAAAGGACTAAAGGTTTAGAAATAAGATCTAAGGAGAATGGGTGAAGGAATGGTAAATGTTTTGTGAGGAGAGGAGAGTGTTCGGTCCAGACAGAGAGCAATAATTAACTATGGTTATCCTTTATAAGCACCCGCTACCTTGCTTGGCATTTAATATAGTTTTGTTCAGTTCTCAGAACAGCACTGTCAGGAACGTGGGATTATTCGCTCCACATTATTGGTGAGGAAACTGCTATTTTATACACCCAAGTGCACCCAGCTAAATGGAGAAGTGGAGAGTCAAACTCAGGACTGACACTGCACTAGCTTAAGATCGTCCCATGGGGAAGCTGGCCCCAAAGAGGAACAGGAGGGAGACGAGGAAGATGGCTGTCATCTCTTGGTATCAGGGACAGGCAGGGGCCAGGGAAGACAAGTACAAAGGCTTTCTTTGGTTGGGACTCATCAGAAAGGGAATCCCCAGGCCTCTGTTGCCTTATGTGTGGACTCGCCTGATGGCAGGAGGGACTCTATCATCCGTGAAGGAAATGGGCTGGTGAGCACCAGGCTGGGGACAGATGTCTTGGGGGCCACACAGGCTGACCTGAGCACTGTGCCCCTCCTCACCCGGGAGGACTCACTAGCTAGCACACGGTTGAGTCCATCCCTCTGTTTTCTCTATGTTCTGTTGTTGTTGTAAACTCCCATTTGGCTCACGCGGGCCATCCCCAAGAGTTTATACAAAACTAACTAAAAATATTAAAATGTACAAATGAAATTTGTTGTAGCCTTAATCTTGGAACCTCTCCATTTTCTTTCTTTCTTTTTTTTAATGTTTATTTTTGAGAGAGAGAGAGAGAGAGAGAGCACGAGTGGGGAAGGGGCAGAGAGGGTAACACATCCAAGGTAGGCTCCAGGCTCTGAGCTGTCAGCACAGAGCCCGCCCGATTCAGGGCTCGAGCCCCCGAACTGTGAGATCATAACCTGAGCCACTCGGGCGCCCAGAACCTCCCCATTTTCTTATGCACAGGTTTGACAATTAGGATTCAAGGGCAAGGCCCTTGGGCTGTTGGCCTTTCCAAGCCACCTGGGGTCTAATTTTCATGCCACCTCAGCACCGGTCTAGGACATGCCTCCTTCCACTCTGCGGCTCCTCCGAGTAGAAGCCAAGACTTCTTTCTTGACCTAACTTTGGTTCTTCACCTTGCTGAGGAGCAGTGACTGGAGCTTAATCTCATGTCTACAATCCATTTCCGCTATGGAGCTGTGCTGTCCTTCCCCATCTGGATCACCGTGAGGCTGCCAGAGCGGTGTGCCTCCCCCCTGCATCTTCTTCTCTCGTGGAGACGCGGAACAGGCCAGTTCGACAGACTCGACCCTGTGTTCTGACTCAAAGAGGCCTATCACTCTTACACATGCAGGGCACCATTTGGAGCCATAAACTTGGTTTTTGAAGAGCGGTTCCTAAAGGTCACTGAAAACTGTGTTTGGATTTCACCTCGATGGAGAACTTTATGTTTAGTTCATGTTTCTAAACTGCACCTGGCCTTAAACTGGCTTCTAACCCTGATATGCCTTCTGAGTGGAACTAAGCGGAGAACCCTGGTCCCACATCACTGCCCACCCCTGCCCCCCGCAAGATCACAGGGAAGAACAAAGCCGCCACACTGAGAAAGGACAGGCCACGGTTTGAAAGTGAGTGTCTCTTGGCCTCAGAATGCTGCCACCTCCCGCAGTGCCAGCCCTTGGCTGTAGTCCACTCTGAGCAGGTGAATTCCTCGGCTGAAACTCGCACACAGCAAGGAGACAGTGTCGCCAACAGCCAGGGAAGTCAAAGGTCCTGATCCGTCCAGGGACAAGGTGAACAGGCAGGCTGGGGGAGGAAGAGGGAACCAGCAGCTTAGGCCAAGAGCACGGCGTCATGGAACGCCGCGAGGTCTCTGAGAAAAACGCGGGTAAGTAAAGCGCGCGCTACCTGCATGGAACCCTGTAAGAGCAGCCCCCGCGCACCAGCGGGGAAGTCAACCCGGGGTCAACCACACGGCTTCAACTACACAGAACAGCACATGGACCAAACAAGATGTGTATCACTCGGAAGCACGTTCAGACAGTTGGGCCCTCACCTGCAAGGACATGTTAACACATTGCCCTCAATTACCACCTGCCCAGAGAGCAAGGCAGGGGCCAGGGCAGAGGAGAACAGATAAGGACGCTGATCTCCAGCTGCTGGCCTCTGGGGCCTTGCTCCCTTCAGGACAAAGGAAACTGGGACCCGAAGGGCAGTCTGAGGGCCTCCAGCTGACACAGTCTCCATCTTGGAGGCCGTAGGGGCACACCTGGTGGGCAGGGCAGCACTTTCAGACCTTGTTCTCCCTGGACACTGAATCCCAAAACAGCTGCACTGGGCAGCTCCGGGTGGGGCACAGCTGGGCTGTCCTCCCTTTGGGAGTTTGGCCCATGTGACCACTAGACATGATCTCACGTCTTTTCTCCAAGGGGGCTCCCTGTCCTCCCCTCCCAGGAGCTAAGTTTCTGGAAGATTACCATAAGAGGGATTTGTCGTGAGGTTTGCTAGGTTAATACCGTTCCCTGTGTCCGACGGAACCCTGTGTCCAGGACAAGAGAGTATGGGGGCACCTGGGTGGCTCAGTCAGGCGAATGTCCGGCTCTTGATTTTGGCTCAGGTCATGATCTTACTGTTCGGGAGATGGAGCCCCGCGTCAGGCTCTGGGCTGACAGCGTGGAGCCTGCTCGGGATTCTCTCTCTCTCTCCCTCTCTCTCTCTCTCTGCCCCTCCCCAACTTGTGCGCACTCACTCGCGTGTGCTCTCTCTCCCTCTCTGAAAAATAAGTGAACTTCAAAAAAAAAAATAGCACGGAGGCAGCGGGGTACTAGGAAGGCAGCTTTCTGGAAGGAAAGAACCCACCACCATCACTCACAGCATTTGCCAATTTTTGGGGTGTAAATACTCCCGCTATGACCGTATTAAACGTTCCTAAATATTTAGCAATCAGCCAGCAGGAGTGGGGTCTGACACACCACTTCACCGTGTTCCCTAAAACATCTTTCTCTCTGGTGCTTTGAAGTGTCATGACCTTGCTGCGACCTCAGACCTTAGCTGCAGCATCAAAACAAGGCAGAGACTTGTTTTTCTGAGACTGTCTTACTTTCTGAGACTATCTTACTCTACCACACCCCCGCCAAGAGCTGAGACTCTCATTTTAGTCCTTGAGAAAGGAATTTTAAAGTGGCAATCCTTGTTCTCCTTTCCAGACATTTTGAGCATCACATGTTAAAACCTGGTGAAGAACTTCAGATAGAAAGAATACTAAGAGCCAAATATAGTTGATCTCTCAGGAACAAGTCTATACAACATGGTACCGGGGCTCATGTGGTGATGGCTGCTAGCCAGAGGCTGAACAGAATCCTGGTCCTCCCGTAACCACTCGGGGCCTGGATAGTGGTAGGACACAAGTGGCTTTGTATTTGCTGAGCAATGGAAAGAGTTTCAAGGAAGCTTTTAGGACGCCACGAAGCTTTGAGAAACACCAACAGCAGGCTCCTTACCTCCAGTATCTTGGTTCCAAATCTTCACTTTGCAGTCATGTGATGAGGTGGCAATTGTAGGCATCAAGGCTAATGCTCTTGGTAGAAAGACACAGGATGTGACAGTCTGGAAATGCCCCTTGTATTCACATATTCTATTCCGCGTCTGCCGTAGGTCCCACAACTGCAGAGTAATGACATAGGCTAGCTCATACATGCATACCTTCCAGCTGCATATGTGCTTCAGTCACTGATTTCCATCGCCCCGCCTGCTCATGAGCCACCCATTCCTTCCACCTACCTACTCGCATTGCCACCCCCCATCTTCACATCCCATCCACACACCAAATCATCTATCCGTCTAGCAGTTATTTTAAACATCAACTATCGGGGCGCCTGGGTGGCTCAGTCAGTTGGGCGGCCGACTTCAGCTCAGGTCATGATCTCGTGGTCGGTGAGTTTGAGCCCCACGTCGGG
>NW_024412401.1:37045364-37065426 GCF_014898765.1 Herpailurus yagouaroundi
GCTCTGTCTCTCTCTGTCTCAAAAATAAATAAACATTAAAAAAAATTTTTTTAATAAATAAATAAATAAAAAATAAACATCAACTATCTCCAACAACCCTGGGTAAGGGTGTGCCAGGAGAGTTGTTGCCTTCCACAACAACTAGGGAAGTGAAAGCTCCATGCCCTACAGCATGATGGGACAGTATGGGGTTGCCTACTGTCTTTTTTAAAGTTTTAATTTATTGGGGCGCTTGGGTGGCTCAGTCAGTTAAGCGGCGACTCCAGCTCAGGTCATGATCTCGCGGTTTGTGGGTTTGAGCCCCGTGTCAGGCTCTGTGCTGACAGCTCAGAGCCTGGAGCCTCCTTTCAATTCTGTGTCTCCCTCTTTCTTTGCCCCTCCCCTGCTTGCTCTGTGTCTCTTTCTCTCAAAAATAATAAACGTTAAAAAAAATTTTTAATAAAAAAAAAAATTAAAGCTTTTAATTTATTTAAGTAATCTCTACACTCCATGTGGGGCTCAAACTCATGACCTGAGATCAAGAATCACATGCTCTTCCAACAGAGCTAGCCAGGCACCTGGGGTTGCCTACAGCTCAAGAGCTGCCTTCTATCAGCCTCTTGGCCCCTGGAGGTCCTGTGGAGACCGCAGAGTCAGGAGCACCCTTCTCGTAAGTACACGTAGGCGCAGACTTTCTGATTTATTGTCTATGTGCTGAACCTCGGTGTATGAAGATGAGACTCCACAGCAAAGGAGGTGCTGCCAACCCCACTCTCGCTGATATGAATCAGACCAGCCAGAGAACAACGTGCAGGGAGGAGAGCCAACTGAATTGTGTGCAAAAAAGCATAAAATCACCGGACTCCGTGTAATTGAGGAGAATAACATTCAGAGGAGAGAGTGATCCGAATTGTGTCCGAAAAACAATGAAATCACAGGACGCCATGTCAATTGTAGGAGGTGGAAATGTTTAGCTTGGCGAAGAGATGCTACATCAATAGCCTGGGATTCAACACCTCAACCTACCACTTGCTAGAGGTGTGGTCATGGGGCACCTGGCCAGCCCAGTCGGTAGAGGTGTGGTCTTGTGCAAGAGATTTCAACCTGCCATGCCTCTATTTCCTCATCTGTAAAATGGGGATTATTATAGCATTTAACTCATGAGGTTGTTTGAAGGATTAAATGAGATAATGCATGTAATGTGCTCAGGCCAGTGTCTGGCATGTAATGTCTGAAAAAATGGGGGCTGTAATTGTTTTATTCGGACTAGATGCCCCTTTAACCCATATTCTACAATTAGGAATCCAAGGTACTTTGGAGGAGCCGAGGCAATCTAACCCAAAATTAACTGCAAGGAAAGATATGTGCGTGAGGGATGGGGTGGGCCCTCAACCAACACTGGGGCTTCAAGCTTCCTGAAGAGCTTGAGGCTCCTTTGCTGTGACCACCAGTACAATGGGAATACCCTTGGCTCTTCAAATAATCCCTCCCCTTTCTAAGCCCTGATGGGAGTAGGGACATTAGCAAGTAGGGACATTAGAAGGTTCTGTGTTTAGCACCTTTCTATCTTGACTCTCATCCCATCCCTCTTTCTGCTACCGATTCAGAGAGCCCAAGGCTAATGGAGGTTTCTTGAAAGAAGCTTCTGGAATGTAAAGGCTCACTTACAGTATGCACTTGGAATAGGCCTGAGCCATTAGTAGAGCCTGCCTGTGTAGCCAGTATAGACATGAGGTCAGAGTAAGTAATTTGCTCAGCAACCAGACACCTGGACCCCCCCAGTCTCTTACCGTGGCTTCACAGCCTTCCCCTCCAAAGCCGTTGCTGCAGGAGATACATTTGTGTCCATCCTCACTGACCTCGCAGTAGGTCTGAATATGCTGCTTTGTGGGAAATATATGCGCTACCTGCAGCCCCCGACTGTCCCATAATCTGAAAGGAATTACAGCAGGAAATAAATCCGTGGTAAATTTGTCTGAAATACCAACTACCATAAGTCTCGGCTCTTGGCTGCTTTGGGCAGTCACGTTAGTCATGATTCACCTAAAACAGGAGTATGAACCAGATCAAGCTTGGAGACTCCAAAGCTGCCAGGAAATAACCAATTTGAAAGACATCTGAGCTCTTTCTATTTTGAGATCCAGTTAATAGGAATTTAGACCAAGCATCTTAATTGTACAAGTTAATTTGTTAATCTGGCCCTTTGGGATACTGCTTTCAATGGAGAAGAGGATATTTCTGTGCCTGTGATTTAAAAAAAAAAAAATTTTTTTTTAAGATACTTATTATGATCCAGAAGAGCAGTCACCGTTCTAGAATGAGATACAAAAGATTTACAGGTCTTGGCCTACCTGGGCCATGGGGTCCATGGGGTCCATGGGGGAGTTTTTTATTCGATCTCTCATCTCATTTTACCTCATTCCTGCTATTTGCTAAGTAGAATGAATCTCTTCTGAGATCCAAAGTTCCCAGTCATACTTTCTGCTCAAGAACGATTTACTTCTTGACTCCCCTGGTAGGGATTCCGACCCCATTTCCCTAGACAAGGCTTCACCCGGGGGCTGGCACCCAGCGGTGGCAAGTGGAGCCGGGCAGCTCAAAGTGGGGGGGACAAGCTTAACGTGAGCTCAACCTGAGTATGTCCTGAGCTTAATGTGAATACATTCACACAGCCGGCCGGGCCCCCCCCCGCCCCGGGGGGGTCAGAATCAGCTGCTTCAGAACCATCCAGGACAGGGGCTTTTTCCTGGCCCGACTTCCTGGCTTCCAACCTCTAACAGACCCCAGCCCCAGAGAACGGCAGAAGCAGAAGGGCAGAAGGCTCTGGAAAGGCACAGCGATGTGGAGAGCGGAGGGGGAAGGGAGTCACGTCGGCACGGGAACCACAAACCTTCACCAGAAACCCTTTCCCAGCTGCTCAGTAAGCCCACCTGATGGTTTTATCTTCAGAAGTCTGTAGTATATATGGTTCCTGGGGGACCCAGCACAAGTGAGTGACCTGGGAAAAGCAAAATTTTCAAAACTTCTCCATACCGAATCATTCCTCTACTGTAATTCCTGTAAACTGTGCTTGGGGCGACTGGGTGACTCAGTCCTTTGAGCATCTAACTTTGGCTCAGGTCATGATCTTGCAGTTTGTCAGTTCAAGCCCCGCATCGGGCTCACTGTCGTCAGTACTGAAGCTGTCGGCGCAGAGCCCGCTTCGTATCCTCTGTCCCCTCTCTTTCTGTCTCTCCCCTAATTTGTGATCTCTCTCTCACTCTCTCAAAAATAAATAAACATTAAAAAAAAAATCTGCTAAATAACACCCCTGCCCTACTTCTCAAGGATGCTGACTAGTACATTTGACTTGGAGGGGTTCTGTTTTGCAGACACCCACTAGTCATGCTCCACTGGCAAACCCCGGATGAGCAGGAGCAATGGTAGCAGCTCTGGGCCAGTCGTGAGTACCCAAACGCACGCAGGCGCCCAAACACGCGGTAGAGAGTTGCCTGCGAGTGGCCACTAAGGAGCGCAGCCCCCGTGCTACCTTCTACGTTCAACGGTGGGACCATGAAACCCTAGTCTAAGGCCTCACAGGGTTCAGAGTGTTCTTTCTCTTCATCCCTTGTAGCCCCCTGCTGGACAGGCATGAAACCATTTTCAAAACAACCCAAGGGGACAGGATTTTCTTCCAGCAACCTCCACAAATGTGGAGGGCATAAGGCAAGCATACCTTGCCATGGATAGTTGTCTTTGACACTGGAAAAGATGACTATGACTGACATTTGATGACCACTACAGGAACATCTACCATGTCAGGTCACAGGATCCTCCCCATTTTATACATGAAGACATATTCTAATTAACTGTCTTGGGGTAACACAGCTTAAAAGTGATGGATGTTGGGGCACCTGGCTGGTTCAATCAGTACAACATGTGATTATTGATCGCGGGGTGGTGAGTTCGAGCCCCACGTCAGGTGTAGAGATTACTTTAAAAAAAAAAAGTGATGGATCCATGATGTGAACCCAGGTATGACCGACCTCAAAGACTGTGGAGTTTATATACCAGTCTGCTACCAGAAAACGCTGGTCTTCATAAACACAGCAAATTATACATAAAGCAAAGGGTCACGCTTATGTCTCTGCACAATGTTACATGTACAGAACACACAACAAACATAAGTTGTGAGATCCTGGAGGACAAGGACTGTGTCCTGGGCCGCTAACCCTGCTCCTAGCACAGAAGGTAAGGAGTAACTATATTTTGAGGGAATGAGGACACCACTTAAAATTCTGATATAAACTAAACAGAACATGTCAAGAGAGCATCCAATCTGATAACCCTGAGAGGCCGAGTTCTTCGAGGTAAGCAGTAATGAGGACCCACACCTCTACTGCCTGGCCATGGATCTTCTGATCTCTCTCTCCAGGTTCTCTGCCTCACCCCATGCTCCCTCCTGCTGTCCTGCTCTGTTCCAAGTTTGAGTTCCTACCAGGTTCCTGGAGATGGAAGCTGTCTCTGCACACTGGCCGGTCCCAACGTCCCACAGAAGCAGGGTGTTGTCCCGAGAGCCAGTACACAGCTGTGAAGAGTCTGGGGAAACGAGGCAAAGGTGGGTCCGTGAGATGGGCCCGGCACGGGGCTTTTCAGAAAGCACAAGGGCGCTGGGAAGAGATCTGTTTTACTTCACCTGGACTCACGGCCAATCCAGTGACCACCATGGCGTGGCCAGAGAACTGCTGCCTTGGTTGTGAGGGGCCGTGCAAGTCCCACATCATGACCATCCTGTCACGAGAGGCGCTGAAGAACTGGCTCGATCTGTGCACACAGGCTATCTGCTCGAGAGAAAAAAATGCCCCAGTGTGCCGGTCTGATTGGACTTTAACATGGGAAACAGGGCGGGGCGCCTGGGTGGCTCAGGTGGTTAAACCTCCCTCTCTTATTTTTGGCTCAGGTCATGATCTCCCAGTTTGAGAGTTCGAGCTCCAGGTCGGGCTCTGCGCTGACAGTGCAGAGCCTGCTTGGGATTCTCTCTCTCTCTCCCTCTCCCTCTGCCCCTCCTCACCTCTCTCTCCCTTTATCTCTCAAACTAAATAAATGAACTTAAAAAACTGTTTTAATGGGAAACAGGGGGATGAGGGTGTTAGGGCTTGAGGCTCTTGCATGCACGGCCCTTGGCACGTCAACAACATACTCTGTGCCGCGTGAGTTGTTGGCTGTTGCCCAGTTTCATTCTGGCAGAGTTTCCATCCCGATTCCGATATTTAGTTCATTTAGGGGGATTCCAGAGAGGCAGTTGTAGAAATTGGCCTTCTCTATCATTTCTGCTGCAAGCTCACTCTACCCTGTAATGCTTTCTTAACAAATTAATATATTTTTAAATTTTTTTAACGTTTATTTATTTTTGAAAGAGAGCCACAGAGTGCAAGCAGGGGAGGAGCAGACAGAGAGGGAGACACAGAATCCGAAGCAGGCTCCGGGTTCTGAGCTGTCAGCACAGAGCGGACACGGGGCTTGGACTCACAAACCACGAGATCATGACCTGAGCCAAAGTTGGATGCTTAACTGACTGAACCACCCAGGAGCCCCAACAAAATTAATTTTTATTTAACCATTGTTGGCTTTTTAAAAAATTTCCCAACTAGACTGGAAGGTTCCTGTCATTTTTCTGGCTACAGTGAACACACAGGCAGCCTTCAGTACATGCCCCTGTGGAGTTAGGACAGTCAGGGGAGTTATTCTGAGCTGTTCTCTGCTTACCACCTGAGCTATTAAGGGCTTGGTGACAAAATAAAAATCGTGTCTAATAGGCCTGCAACAATGGCTGAGTGAACGGTCTGCTCTGTTTTTCCTCAAGAAAGGGTTCACAGCATCCAATGAAGCCCTTGCATTTTCCTTAAGACTGAATACTCAGGGCGCCTGGGTGGCTCAGTAGGTTGAGCGTCTGACTTCAGCTCAGGTCATGATCTCACAGCTCGCGAGTTTGAGCCCCACGTCGGGCTCTGTGCTGACAGCTCAGAGCCTGGAGCCTGCTTCGGATTCTGTGTCTCCCTCTCTCTCTGCCCCTAACCCACTTGCATTCTGTCTCTGTCTCTCTCAAAAATAAATAAACATTAAAAAAAAAAAAATTAAAAATAAATAAATAAATAAAAAGACTGAATACTCAATCACCCTTATTACTCAGAGCTCTTGGATACTCCTTCGTTCAGTTCCAAACTCCCTCCATGAGGATAACCCTTTGCTAAGTACCTTAGTGATTTCTCGTTCGTGTCCTCTGAAACGTCTCACCACATTTCCGGTTTTCCAGTCGTAGGCCACAGCTGTCTGCAGAGGGTCATCACAGTCACCAGAGTCTTTGTAATATTTCAATTTTAAGTGAATTTTTATTTAACTGAAACAACAAGCCATCACTTCATTCCCCACCTAATTTCACCCTCTCTGTCGAGCCTTGGGGCTTTATTGTTGCCTCCCTCCTCATGTGCCCCTACACAGTTTCTTTCTTTTCCTCCTGACCAACCTCTAGGACCATGGGTCACTCCTTGGAGCCTTACTGATGGGTTCAGAGGAGGGGAACTGACTCAGGTTGAGGTTCTGGTTGTAGATGCTGAAGTACAATTCTACATGGGATTATAGTCTTTTCCCCTACTTGTATCGTACTTTTATTTTAGTGTATTTAAAAAAAATTTCTCGTGGCTCAGTCATTAAGCATCTGACTTCGGCTCAGGTCATGGTCTCACGGTTTGTGAGTTCAAGTCCCACATCAGGGGAACTCGAGCCCTGCTTCGGGTGAATGCCGTCTCTCTCTCTCTCTCTCCAACCCTCCCCCCTCCTTGCCTCTCCTAGGGATTCTCTCTCTCTGCCCCCCACCCCGCCCTGCTCACTTACACCTATTTAAAAAAAATTTTTAAAAATTTGCCATCTTAAAAAAAATCATCATCTTAATAATTTTAAGGTGTGTAGTTCAGTACTGTTAAGTATATTCACACTGTTGAAAAACAGATCACTCTTTTTTTTTCCTAATTTCAAAAAAAAAACCCATAATCCCATCTGCCAGAGAGAATCATTATTAAAACTTTCTTTGTATCCTTTTTCCAGGTGTATACTTTAATATTTTGTTGTAAGCATTTCTCCTCCTGAGCAGGAGACTCCCTGTTTAGCATCCTCTGGCCTGGTCTCCGGTAGTTCATTGCTAGAGAGTTAAGAAGCATGTCAGCACTGGACCTGGTTAAATCCCAGTTTCTTCATTTGTCAAACAGAGAGGCTAACCCTTCCCTACCTACCTTGAACACGTGAAGATCGTATAAATAAAATTTCATACATCTAAGATGATATTGACTTTAAGATGAAATGCTGCCAATTAAATTATGATTACCATGCTTCCTCATCAGTTTTTATTTTATTTATTTATTTTTATTTATTTTTAAGTAGGCTCCATGTCCAATGTGGGGCTTGAACTCACGACCCTGAGATCAAGAGGTGTACACTCTATGGATTGAGCCAGTCAGACGCCCCTATCGTCAATTTTTAGATGCATACTGATTTCCAAGGTGCTAAAGTAAAAAAACATGAGCGTCTTAGAATCCGTGAAATACAACGTGAAAATGAGAGGAATTAAAAGAATCACTTTTGCTACCAATGTCCTGGCTGTGAGTGCTGTGATAGATCCAGATGTGGGGGGTGGGGGGGCTTCCTGATCCAAAGTGACAGTGGGAGGAAGGGCAAGAGAAGGGCAAGAGATCATGACACACATACCAGGGTAGAGATTTTGACAGAAGAACTGCATGAAAGAGACTGGAAGTCTTTTGGCGATGAGGAACTCCTGCGTCTGTGTGTGGGTATGAAAATGGATTGGTTGGAATAACACTCTGCATTTATAAAAAGCACGTGGGTGGTCTGGCACATCACCAAAGATCTTACCACCCGATCCTCACCACTGTCCTGGGAGGCTGGCGTTATCATCCCCATTTCATGGATACGGAGACTGAGGCTCAAGGCCAGTACACGACTTGCCCAGAGAACAGGAAGAGCCAGAGCAGGGACTTATACCCAGTCTGCCTAAGTCTAAAGCCCATGGTTTTACACGACTCAACATGGCTTCCAGAAACGCAAAACCAGCGCTCCCTTCTCAAATAGCTGGGTCCCCGTCAAGCACGCAAACCCCACCTTATCTTTTCCTCCAGAGACACACAGGTCTGAGCTCAGGGCAGCAACGACAGACACAGTATCCACGTGGGCTGGGCTATACTCCTGACAAGCTTTAGTTTGAATTCTCTCTTCTAGAATTCCGTCGGGCCTGCTAAAGAGAGGACGGCAAATGAGAGGCCCACCGCTATGGAGTGCAGCGGGGCCAGGGGAGGAGGAGGTGGGCTACGGGAGAGGCTGAGGAGAAACCTGGAAAGGGGGTACAGAAAGGAGACCCACGGCCATTGCCAGAAACGGGATTATTATCGCTGAGCACGTTCAGAACGACTGAAGGACTGGAATCCGATAAAGGGGAATCCTGAAGCCAAGAAGCCAGGAGTCTCTGCTCACCCTGGAGATTATTCCCAAAGCTGCGGGGCCCCTCTCTGTGTGGCTGTGGACTCTAGCTAATCAGCTGTTTCTCATCCACAAGAAAACAGACCCAACTGACTGTTCCGGGAAGGTCATCAATAATCGCTCTGGGCCTTCTCTTTCTTTAGTGGAGAATTAAAAAAAATTTTTTTTAAACATTTCATTTTTAAGTAATCTCTACACCCAACAACCTCGAGATCAAGTCACATGCTCTACCGACTAAGGTAGCCAGGCGCCCCTTTAGGGAATTTTAATGCATGTGCTAAAACATGGGATCCCCGTCTGTGTAGGACTGCCGTACCTGTACTTGTAAGTGCTATGTTTGAGTTTGCTTTGCAGTTTCCCCATCACTGCACAGGATCTACACAAAACCTTGCAGGGAGGAGACCAGGGCAGCAGCATCCCTTGTGGCTGCTGGAAGAGGTGTCCCCTGCTGAGTAAAAAGAACACGTACTGTTAATTTTGTTAGACATGATAATGGTAGGATGCTTATGTCAACATAAATACTTCTTTTTTTAAAAGATGAATTCATTGTGCTCATTCGCTTTTCCTCCTCTCCCTGCCTCCTCTTCAGGCTCTGGGAACGCACCCTCCGGTAGAGCTTTAGCAGATCAGCGAAAACAAAAACAAAAGTAATCAAAAAAAATTTTTTTTAATGTTTTTATTTATTTTTGAGAGGGAGAGACAGAATGCGAGGTGGGGCGGAGGGAAGGAGCAGAGAGAGAGACACACACAGAATCCAAAGCAGGCTCCAGGCTCTGAGCTGTCAGCACAGAGCCCGACGTGGGGCTCAAACCCACAAACCGTGAGATCATGACCTGAGCCAAAGTCAGATACCTAACCGACTGAGCCACCCAGGAGCCCCAAAAACAAAACGAATTTTAAAAATACAAAGAGGTTTCTCAACAAGTTAAATGTAGAATTGCCGTATGACCCAACAACCCCTGGGAAGGTAGCCAAAACAATTGAAAATAGGTGTTCAAACAAAAATTTATACATGAATGTTCATGGCAGCACTGTTTCCAATAGCCAAGAGGTGAAAACATCCCAAATGTCCAGCAATGGATGAATGAATAAACAAAATGTGGTATGTCCATACAATGACTATTACTCAGCCAGAAAAAGGAATAATATATTGACACATATGATAACCTGGATGAACGTTGAAAACATCACACTAAGCAAAAGAAGCTAGGCACAAAAGGCTACATATTATATGATTCCATTCATATGAAACATCCCTCATCAGAATCTACATAGACAGAAAGCAGATTAGTGGTTGCCAAGAGCTGGGACGATGGGGGAATAGGGAATGGCTACTTTAACAAGTACAGAGTTTCCTTTATGGATAATGAAAATGTTCTGGAACTAGAAGGTGGTGATGGTTGCATAACATTGTCTATATACTACGCAATAACAAATTTTATGTTATGCATATTCTACCACAATAAATACTAGGAGTGTGTATTTGAAAATAAAAAATAATTTTCACCAGTGAAGTTTCTCGAAAAGAGCCTTAGTTATTCTAAAAGGTTATAACCTTCCTAGGGTGTCTGTTTTTTTAATAATTTCACATGGGGCAGCTGGGTGGCTCAGTCTCTCAGTCTCTCTGCCCCTCCCCTGCTTGTACTCTGTCTGTCTCTCTCTCTCTCTCTCTCTCTCTCTCTCTGTCTCTCTGTCAAGTATAAATTAAAAAATAATAATAATTTCACATGACACTTCTCGAAATTAGTGTGCCAGGTCACAGGTAAGAATGAGATACTAGGGACATCTGGCTAGCTCAGTTGGTAGAGTATGCAACTTTTTAAACAATTAATTCATTTATTTATTTTGAGAGAGAGGGAGGGGCAGAGAGAGGGAAAGAGACAGAATCCCAAGGAGGCTTCTCACTGTCCACACAAAGCCCCATGCGGGGCTCAAACTCACGAACCGTGAGATCGTGACCTGAGCCAACTGACTAAAACCTGGCTAAAACCGACTAAGCCACCCAGGTGCCCTGGTAGAGTATGCAACTCTTGATCTCAGGGTCATGAGTTCAAGTCCTATGATGGGTGTGGAGCCTACTTAAAAAAAAAAAAAAAAGAAAGAAAACAATGAGATGTGAGAGCTAATGACACTAAGTGAGACAATATAGGTAATGACCTAGACCAGCAGTTCTTAAAGTATGATCTGAGGACTGGTGGGGATTCCTGAGACCCTTTCAAGGAGTCTGTATGGTCCTCCTTTTTCCAACCACATCTCTGTGTGAAGCTTGATTTTCTTCTTATACTACATCCCCAGTAACGTTGCAATGGATTGAATGCAGAAGCAGATACAAGAACCCAACCGCCTTATGTGGAAGCCAAACGTGAACAAGAATTGCAAAAATGTAAAACAATGCCACTCTTTTCCAACCAATTTTTTTTAACGTTTTTATTTATTCTTGAGAGGGAGAGAGAGAGACAGAGAGAGGGGAGAGAGAGCCCTGATATGGGGCTCGAACCCACAGACCATGAAATCATGACCTGGGCCGAAGTTGGACACTTAACCGACTGAGCCACCCAGGTGCCCATCCAACCAATTTTTTGTGTGTTTTGGAAAGCACTTTTTTTTTCTTACTTTTTTTTTTTTTTTTTTTTTAAATAGGCTTTAAGTTAGGGACTTAAACTCATGATCCTGAGACCAAGAGTCACATGCTCTACCCACTGAGCCAGCCAGGCACCTCTAGAAAGCATGTTTTTCATAAAATTACTTTATGTTAACATGTAATGGGTTTATTATTATTATTATTTGAAAATGAGTAAGTAAATATTTTTAAAATATCTGTTTTAACATAAGGGGCACCTGGGTGGCTCAGTCGGTTAAGCGTCTGACTTCAGCTCGGGTCATGATCTAATGTTTTGTGAGTTTAAGCCAGGCTCTGGGCTGACAGCTCAGATATTGGAGGCTGCTTTGGTTCTGTGTCTCCCTCGCTCTCTGCCCCTCCCCCGCTCGCACTCTGTGTGTGTGTCTGTCTCTGTCTGTCTCAAAAATAAATAAACATTACAATATATTTTTTAATTAAAAAACTTCTTTCAAATATCTGTTTTAATGTCAATAGGTTGCAGGGTAGAACCCAATATATAACTTACATTAACAAAGCTCTTTGAGATCCCCACTAATTTTCAAGAGTATAAGGAAGTCCTGAGACCAAAAAGTTTGAGAACCACTGGCCTACAACTTAAGTAATGTCAACAATGGGTGGTATATTAGAATAAATAGAATTATTGTTTTTCAGATTTATTTGCAACGTCCCCAACAACTAATAAGGCTAGAACTAAGACAGGTGAGTTAGACACATTCACTCAGAAAACACCTCCCAAACACCCAATCTGTGGAGCTCTTATACTGGTGGCCGGTGAAACAGGAAAAAAGTGACAGGAAGACATGGCCAGTGTGCGTTTATCTGCTGGGACTGACGATCTGATGAGGGGCTGATCTCAGCTACTCTGGGTCACGTGTCTGCTGCAACTAGCTCTTCCAGAAGCCAGCCGGTAGAGGGAAGTAAATGGGGGTGGGAGTACTCACTTCCCATCTCCTCTGTGACTCTGTTTAAAGTTTAGGAGATGAGTTTCCTATGGGCATGACTGGCCCAGCTCTAGGAAGAATGGTCTACAGGAAGAAAAGCAGCTAAAATTCACCAAGTATTCTCAGTCATACCATTAAAAAACACTGTTCCAGGGGCACCTGGGTGGCTCACTGGTTAAACTTCTGACTTCAGCTCAGATCATGATCTCATGATTTGAGCCCCACGCCAGGCTCTGTGCTGACAGCTCAGAGCCCGGAGCCTGCTTGAGATTCTATCTCCCTCTCTCTCTGCCCCTCGTCCGATTGTGTTTTCTCTCTTTCTTTCTGTCTCTCTCTCCCCCTCAAAAATAAATAAATAAATAAATAAATAAATAAATAAATAATAAAAAGAAAGGGAAAAAAAAAAACAGGGCACTTGGGTTAAGCATCTGACTTTGGCTCAGATCCTGATCTCATGGTCCATGAGTTCGAGCACAATGTCAGGCTCTGTGCCGACAGCTAGGAGTCTGGAGGCTGTTTCAGATTCTGTGTCTTCCTCTCTCTCTGCCCCTCCCCCCCCAAAAAAATAAATAAAACATTAAACAATTAAAAAAAAAAAAAGTTTTCCACAAGAATTTCAGCTTACACTTTGAGAAACTGCCAGCACTGACCTCCTGACAATATGGGTAACCAGTACAGAAGCGCAGTGCAGTGAAAAGAACATGGTGCGTGCCAACAAGAGCCCTGGCTCCAGCCCCAACCCTGCCTCATCCTACTGTGTGCCCTTGGGTTCCTCCACTTCCTGCTCTGCACCTCGGCTTCCCTATCTGTAAATGAGGATACCAGATTAAATAATTTTTAGTAGACTGTGTACTCCATAAGAGGAAGGGCTCTCTCATATTCATCTTTGTACCTCAAGTGGCTTGCACAGTATGGCAAAAGCATTTCTTGTTAAGTAGCGAATCTAAGGTCCCTTCTAGTTCAGACATCCTAGGATTCTCTATAACGGGCATATGATATGCTGACAGAAAAAATTCCAGGATAATTTTCAAAACTCTGGGATGTTGTATTGCTTATAGGTAGATAGAGGCCACAGGGCTTCCAATCTGCCAGCGTAGCCCATTTTTCAACATTATCATCAAACTGAGGACAGATGCCATCCATAGATCTAGGTCACCAAAAACAGCAAATGCTATAAATGGATTGGCTTTGCTTAAAACTGATTGGATTCTTAGCTGATAGCATCTGGAGAGCCACATTTCCCATCTGAAGAGCATTCACAGGACATTCTAAGCGAAAGATAACTTTTAGAATGACTTACCCCCAAACCAGTAGGATTTTCTGGGTGAGCTGCCGTATTCAATGCTTTGTAACATGTATCCTTTGGAAAATAGTGCAGGCAGCCACTTCCTAATCTCTGTAATTATTGAAAAGACGCTTAAATTAATCTCTTCTCTAAGCATGTTTGTTTGCACTGAAAGGAGATTCACAAGGTAAATAAAGACTTTGTTTAATTAAAGAGATTGTTAAGTGTGTTCTTTCTTCACACAAAGAAAGAGATATCTTACAAAATTCCAAGATCATATAACTGGCACATTTCTAAAATTTAGGGAAAGTATACAAAATGTTAATTATACATCTATTTTAATTAGTTAATTAATGAATTAAAGTTAGTTCTATACCCAATGTGGGGCTTGAACTCACCACCTCAAGATCGAGAGTCACATGCTCTACTGAGCCAGCCAGGTGCCTGGATACATCTATTTTTAAATATACAAAGTAGGAGGGTGCCTGGCTGGCTCAGTCAATGGAACATGTGACTCTTGATCTTGGGTCATGAGTTCAAGCCCTGCTTTGGGTGCTTCCAATAGGAAGGAAGGGAGGAAGATACAAAGTAGGGGTGGGGGGGCACCTGGCTAGTTCAGTGGGTAGAGTACGCAACTCTTGAGCTTGGGGTTATGAGTTTGAGCCCCACATTGAGTGTAGGGATTACTTAAAAATAAATTTTTTTGATAAATAAATAAATGAATAAACATACAAAGTAGGATATTTAAAAAAAATTTTACCTGGCTAGCTCAGTTGGTAGAGCATGAGACCCTTAATTTTTTTTTTTTTTTTCCAAGAGACACAGTGAGGAGGGGAAGGGCAGAGAGAGAGATCCCAAGCAGGCTCCACACTGCCAGCGCGGAGCCCAACGAGGGGCTCAAACTCACGAACCTCAAGATCATGACCTGAGCCAAAACCAAAAGTCTGTGGCTTAACTTAGGCGCCCCATACAAAGTAGGATATATTTAAATGCATCATTAAACATTTTTGTTTTACTCATAGTACTTCTATTCAAAAAGATTTTTAGATTTATTTTAATGTTTATTCATTTTTAAGAGGCAGAGAGAGACAGCGAGTGGGGGAGAGGCAGAAAGAGAAACAGAATCCGAAGCAGGTTCCAGGCTCTGAGCTATCAGCACAGAGTCCGATGCAGGGTTCAACCCCATGAACTGTGAGATCATGACCTGAACCGAAGTTGGATGCCTAACCAATTGAGCCAATCAGGCACCTCCCCACCAATTTTTTTTTAATGTTTAGTTATTTATTTTTTGAGAGAGAGAGAGAGAGTACGAGTACAAGTGAGGGAGCAGCAGAGAGAGAGAGAGAGAGAGAGAGAGAGAGAGAGACAGAATCCAAAGCAGGCTGCAGGCTCTGAGCTGTCAGCGCAGAGTCTGATGTGGGGCTTGAACCCCAGGAACCATTGAGATCATGACCTGAGCCAAAGTCAGGTGCTTAACCAACTAAGCCACCCAGATACCCCATTCCAAAAATTTTCAGAGCTGACTGCTTACTTCAGACCTTACTGTTTCTGTGAGAAAGACAATTTCTCCTGTTTACTTATTTTTTTAATGTTTGTTCATTTATTTTTGAGAGGGAGAGCATGTGAGTGGGTGAGGGGCGGGGAGGGAGAGGGGGAGAGAGAGAGAGAGAGAGAGAGAGAGAGAGACAGAGACAGAGACAGAGAGACAGAGAGAGAGAATCCTAAGCAGCTCCACACTCTTAGCACAGAGCCCGATGCAGGGCTCAAACCCACCAACTGTGAGGTCATGACCTGAGTTGAAACTCTCCTGAGTTTCCTGAGCACCCCTCTCCTGTTTAAAATAATACTTCACTTAACCGACTGAGCATCCAGGCGCCCCTTAATACTACTATTAATACATATATATTAAACATATGTAACAAATATACACAAAGAACATACACAAATAGGTATATGAATCTGAAGGATATTAAAATGAAGCCAATTATGTCTCCTGACCAGAGCGATCATACCAAGAATTCATTAAGTTATATATTATATAACTTAAAGGCAATTTAAAATCTCAACGACAAGGGTGCCTGGGCGGCTCAGTCGGTTAAGCGGCCAACTTGGGCTCTGATCTCACAAGCCCCACATTAGTCTCTCTTCTGTCAGCACAGAACCCATTTCAGATCCTCTGCCGCCTCTCTCTCTGCCCCTCCCCGTGCATGCATGCACATGAGCTCTCTCTCTCTCTCAAAAATAAACATTAAAAAAATAAAATAAATTCCCAACAACAAAGTATATGTACTTGGGTAATGTCCACGTAGTTGTGATTTATTATGAGACTAATCTAAGAAGTGAAAATACTATTCAGTTATCTTCCATTGTTTATACTGTGAACACATAATATACTTGACAGGAGGGGCAGTGTCTTGTTCATTTTTTTTTTTTTAACGTTTATTTATTTTTGAGACAGAGACAGAGCATGAATGGGGGAGGGGCAGAGAGAGAGGGAGACACAGAATCCGAAGCAGGCTCCAGGCTCTGAGCCATCAGCCCAGAGCCCGACGCGGGGCTCGAACTCACGGACTGTGAGATCATGACCTGAGCTGAAGTCGGACGCTTAAGCGACTGAGCCACCTAGGCGCCCCTGTTTTTGTATCTGAGCTTTAAACATAGCCTGGGAGAATGGATGCAGTGCAAATATCTGGGGAATGAATGAATAATTGCACACTAAAGTGAAGAGTATGCTTGGCAAGAAGTTTTTGTTTTGTTTTGTTTTGTTTTGTTTTAAAGTAGGTTCCATGCCCAATGTGGGGCTTGAACTCAAGCGACCTTGAGCTCAGGAGTCACATGCTCTACTAACTGAGCCAGTCCGGTGCCCTACAAGCTTTTTAAGAACCCAACAACATAAGAGTTCTTTAAAATTGACCAGCAGCAAAACATTCAGTGAAGTTACCTGAGCTTGGCCCCAGATTTTGGTCAGGAGAGGCTGGAGGGGGCTTGGAAAAGCCATAAACTCAATTATTGGCTTTGGATATCCTTGTTGTTTCCAGATAAAACCAGGCCTAAATCTGAATTCCAGAAACCATTGCTGCTCCAATTTGCTTTCCAAAAACCTTCAGACACCCAGTGGTCACTCTAAACATAACTCAGAGAATTCTCCTTTAACTCTCCAGTGCAGTATTCTTTGATAGACTCCAGCATATATCCAATTATTTTCCATCAAGAAAGCAGGACTCAGAGGGTTGTGACTTGTTAAAGGTCACAGGAGGCAGAGCTGGGGTAATGGATCTTATTTCCCTGGACTCCTGGTCCACTGTTCATGTAAATGCTGATTTCATATCTCCTTCCCTCTCCCCAAATCTCCTTCTGTACACAAGACATCAAAACGAAAGCTCAAACACAAACAAAACCACAGTGGAAGCACTGGAAGAAGGTCTGATTCGACCCTCTAATGGTAGATAGGGGAAACTGAGGCCCACAGAATAAGTGGGTCTTGCCCAGAGTCTCACAGGGAGTCAGCACTAAGGCCAGAAGTTCCAAGGTTGCCCCAAATTTGGGGGACAACCTGTGTACAATTTTTCCTTCCTGTCTCTTCAGATCACAAATGTCCCCCGTTATATCCATGTGGACTGCCAAAGCTCATTTTTAATGTGTTGGGGGTGGGGTGGGGTGAGTAGTTCACCCAAACAAGGTATATAATGCCATCCAACCCAAGGCCTGCCCTAGAACTCCCCGCTTTGGCCAGGTGGGCTGCTGCAGCCTGCAAAACGCTAGGGCTCCCACAGCTCTGCCCGTCCCTCCCGTACCCCTTCCTCCCCAAATCGTGCTCCATACCCACCAGCCGGCTGGCCGGGCCGGGAGCTGGGGCCGGCAGGGGCGCCGAGTGGAGGGAGTCAGCAACCACCACGCTCCACAGCCTCCCATGCCACCGCCCCTAGCAACGAGGCGCGCGTCGCTAGGGCAGGAGTTCCGCGAAAAGCCTCCGGGCGCTCTCCCGGCCCCAGAACTGCAGTTCCGCTCATCTGCCGTCTCCCCGAGGCCAGGCCCCGAGCACCCTGGCCTGTTTTCTGACTGGAACAATGCAATGATGAGGTTCCAGAGAAGAGGAAGGTTCTGCCCGAAGATCGCGCTGTCTGGGAATCTACAGAATGCAATAAAAGCGGTACCACCGAGAAAGTCACCGAGAAAGTACTGAATAAATGTCATCTTTTAAATAGTTATTCGCCCCCTTGGAGGTGTTGTTTTAGTTTTTGGAGTTTTCCATGATTCCACCCCGTGATCTCTCCCTTGGACCCTTTCCCAGGTCCCCCCCCCACTCCTATTCCTTTCATTCTTTCTTTCATCAAACCGTTACAGCCCAGCACCACAGCAAAAAGACCCCTCAATATCATCGTGAGATCCAGTGGGAAGACAGTTCCAGAAACGAACAGCAGCTGGAGTTGCATTGCTTCCAGACTAGAGTCTATTCATTTCTGTATTCCTAGCGCACAGGGCTTGGTGCAGAGTAACGGTTTGTTGAATGGATGGATGGATGGATGGTGGATGGATGAACGAATGAATGGATGAATGGCATCCTAACCAACATTTCACTTGCACCTAGTAGGGATCTGCTGCAGTCCTGATCTCCCAGCAGAATCACCTACAACAAAGACATGTGGAGTTTCTGAAAGCTGGGTGACTGTGGGAACAGGAGTAGGGGTGGCAAGAGAAAGTTACCTTCACAGAATAACAGAGCTGGCCATTGGCTCTATCTTCCAATGCAAAGAGGGAATATCCTCCACAACAGTCCTGATGGGGGATCCTTTGCCTCTGTTGACTTCCCTCCCTGATGATGCACTCATTACTTTCTGGATCAGTGTCCTGTTCCTGACAGGAGCTGAGGTCTACCCCCATGCATCACTGATCTTAGTTCAGAACTGAGGGCTCTCTCTACAAACTCAATCTCTTTTGCCCACAACAACCTCGTAGACTTCAACCAGGAGAGACTGATTGTTTTGCCCTCAGGCACTGGGCTAGGCTCAGGGTAGCTTAGAGAGTTGACTTACCTGATCCCTGCCCTCAAGATTTTCTTCCAGAAAAGGCTTCAGGTTTAAGGCACCTGGGACTCCCAAACTGGTATCTCTAGCCAGACTTCTCCCTACACCTGTAAATCCACCTGCTTTCTGTCCTTTTCCACCTGGCTGAATAAAATACACTTCATTCTCAGCGTGACTCACCCTGGAAACATCATCTTCCCCCCAAACCTGTTCTTCCTCTTTTCTCTCTGAGTGCTGGGCACTACCATTCACCAATCACCCACCCACACCAAGGATCTTGGAGTCATTTGTAACTTTGTAACTTCACTCTCTCTTCTTTGTTCCAGAACAACCCCAAGACTCCTGAATTCTTCCCCTGAAATAGCCTTTAAAAAAAAAAAAAATCTGTCCACTTCTCTCTACCCACCACCCAGTTTCAAGCCAACATCATGCCAGAGTGTGACAGATTAAAACTGGCCACAAATTCTTTGCAGTTTCTCCCATCAGGGCTGGTCTAGTAACTTATTTTGACGAATAGAATGTGGTAGAAGTGACATCATGCTACTTTTGAGTTTCAGCCCCAGTTTGCCAACCCACAGAATTGTGAGCAAATAAACACTTGTCATTTTAATCCACTAAGCTTTGGGGGTGGTTTGTTATAGACCATAGATAACTGATATTCAAAATAAAGTCCAAATTCCTTCACTAGGTCAATAAGGCTTGGTCTATATCTCTTTAGCCTCAGCTTCCACCTCTGGCAACCACACTGTAGGTTTCAATGGTCTAACCTACTTGCAGCTTCTTGGCTCACCTTGCTGCTGCCTTTGAATCCTTGCACACAGTGTTCCCTCTGGCCAGGGTATCTCACCTGTCCGTCTGGCTAACAATCCTCAGCTTAGAGGCCATCTCCCTCTCTACCCTCAGGTCTTCCCTAACCATTTCTCTCTTCCTCCAGATTGAGTTAGCTACCCTTCCTTTGTGCTTCCAAGGCCCCCACACTTTCCCTAACGTTGTGTGATTTCCCATTTATTGGTTTATCTCACTGGGTTATGAGCTCCATAAAGGCAATGACACAGTCTTGTTTACACCTGTATTTATTGCTGATGTCTAATACAAGATCCAGCACAGCACTGCAATAGAAATTTCTGCTATGATGGAAATGTTCTATGTTTGTACTTTTCGATATGCTGGCCTCAAGTCACATGTGGCTACTGAGCACCTGAAGTGTGGCTAGTGCAACTGAAGAACTGGTTTTGTTTTGTTTTTTTTTTTAAGTTTATTTATTTTGAGAGGTGGGAGGGGCAGAGAGAGAGAGGGAGAGAGAGAATCCCAAACAGGCTCCATGAAGAGCCCGATATGGGGCTCGAACCCATGAACCTGGAGATGATGACCTGAGCTGAAACCAAGAGTTGGATACTCAGCCAACTGAGCCACCCAGGTGCCCCTAAAGAACTGAACTTTTTTTTAAAAAAGTTTATTTATTTATTTATTTATTTTTTTGAGAGAGAGAGAGAGAGAGAGAGAACACAAGCAGGTGAGGGGCAGAGAGAAGGAGAGACAAAGAATCCCAACAAGGCTCTGCACCATCAGCGATGTGGGGCTCAAACTCACAAACGGAGAGATCATGATCTGAGCCTAGATCAAGAGTTGGATGCTTAACTGACTGAGCCACCCAGGTGCCCCCTGAATTTTAAATCTTTTTTTTTTTTTT
>NW_024412401.1:37070426-37098906 GCF_014898765.1 Herpailurus yagouaroundi
AAAAAAAAAAAAAAAAGAAAGAAATACATTTGGTAGTGCCTGGCTGGCTCAGTCAGGAGAGCGTGTGGCTTTTGATCTCAGGGTCATGAGTTTGAGCCCCATGTTAGGCACAAGGATTACTTAAAGATAAAATCTTAAAAAAAAAAAAAATACATTCAGTCCCCAGTGCTCACACAGGTACATGAATACGTAACTGAAATAAAGAACCTGTACTAGGAGCAATTTTTCTTAATTTATTTGAGGAGAGAGAGACAGAGTGCAACTGGGGGAGAGGCAGAGAATCCCAAGCAGGCTCTGCACTGTTAGTGCAGAACCCGAGGAGGGGCTCGAACTCACAGACCACAAGATCATGACCTGAGCCAAAGTTGAACGCTCAACCAACTAAGCCACCCAGGCGCCCTGTAGGAGCAACAATTTCTCTTTTTCCTTCCTTTTCTTCCTTTCTTCCTTTTTTCTTCCTCTCTTCCTTTCCTCCTTCCTTCCTTCCTTCCTTCCTCCCTACCTTTTCTTTCTTCCTTTCTCTTTCTTTCTTTTGGAGATGCTGGTCTCCGAAAGGTCACCATTGCCCTGGGGCAGTGTTTATATCGGTGGTCAGAGATCATTTGTATTTTAGTTTCAGGGCAACTGCTACAGTTGCAGATTCCTGGCTCCACCCCAGATCTAGTGAACGAGAATTTTATCAGAAAGTGTGAATGCTTAACTACCCTCTCCCCCAACCACCTCAGGGAATTCCGAAGAATAAAGCTTGAGAGCCACACTTGGGAATTTATAAGTATCCTGAGGCCTTGTGTGGGGACTTGGGTCAAGCACCAGCACAGGAAGGGAAGGGGCTGATTCTTCAGTTCCAGTCCAACTCAGCCCCTGAGTTGATCCCAACTCTATAAAAGTAAATCCATTCCCACCCAAGCCCCTTGCAATTCCTAACCCTCTGCCTGAAGTAGTTCTGGTAATGTTGCTGCTGCTTCCCTGACTCCCGGCCCTCCCAGGGCCACCGACTGCTCCCCAGGACCACACCCAGTGAACAGGCCTTACTTTTCCCAAGGACCTTAACCCCTACTGCCTCTGGCCTCCAGTCGCTTTTCCTTCACACAAAATCACTTCTGTTTTCTTTGTTTCCTTGTAAGGTTTAATAGCCCTCTCCACCCCCACCCCTTAGAACAAAGAAATTCTAACGCCAGTCTCTAGTTATGGTGGCCCATTTCCAGCCCCACCCCTGGAAGAGGGTAAATGCTATGATGAAGGCTTCACCCTCCCACTAGAAACAACTTAAAAAAAAATTTTTTTTAACATTTATTTAGTTTTGAGAGACAAAGCACGAGCGGGGGAGGGGCAAAGAAAGAGGGAGACACAGAATCCAAAGCTGGCTCCAGGGTCCGAGCTGTCAGCACAGAGCCAGGCAACCCCGAGATCATGACCTGAGCTGAAGCTGGAGCTCAACCGACTGAGCCACCCAGGGCCCCTAGACATGACTTTTGATGCCAGGAGTGCTGCTTTCCCCTTGCAAAGTACCTCACACCATTTACATTCTGAAGGCCTGCTACAACTGTATTTACAGATCCTCACATACACAATAAAACATTTTTTAGCCTCTAGTGTATACCATACTCCCAACACCCAAGCTCGGCACTTTGCATACAAGATCTCATTTAATTCTTGAAGCAGCCCTCAGAGATAGATACTATTATCACTCCCCTTTAAAAAATGTTTGGGGCGTCTGGGTGGCTCAGTCCCTTAAGCGTCTGATTTGGGCTCTGGTTTGAGAGTTTGAGCCCGCCCTCCTTGGGTTTTGTGCTGACAGCTCAGATCCTGGGCCTGCTTGGGATTCTGTGTCCCCACTCTCTGTGCCCCTCCCCTGCTTGCACTCTGCTCCTCTCTCTCTCTCTCTCTCAAATATAAATAAAAACATTAAAAATTTTTAAATAAAAAAAAGATTTGATTGTAAATACTTTGGGGGAAATCAGCCTAATACAGATGTTTCTCATTGGACCTTAATATGCAGTTAAAAAATCATTAATCCTATTAGCCACAAATCAAACTTCCTGAATTCCAATCTCATTGCTACCAATTAGTAACTGTGACTCCTTGTAAGTTACTTAACCTCCCTAAAAATGGGGACCATCGTAATACTTTCCTTGTACTATTAACAGACGCTTAGCAATTGCAGCCGCAGTCTGTGCTCCAGATCTTATTTAATCATTAAATGCTCAGCACAAATCTGTGAGGCAGGTGCGGACGCTATCCCCATGTTACAGCCGAGGCCATCGAGGCGCTGTCTGGGAGCAGATAAATGGGATTTGAGCCCAGGTAGCCTACCACCAGAACCTAGCTTCTAGCTACTTGTCTCAAGTTGCCTCTCAAAAAGGGCTGCTGTATTACATGATAAAACGCTTATGAAGCGCTTAGCAAAAGTCTGGCACTTAAATGCTCAATTAAGTTTCCTACGGTCACATCAATGTTTGGTGTTTTATGTTAGTAACACGAATACAAACGCGATTTACGAAGACAGCCGAAGCGGTTGGACCCTGGGCGGGGGTCGGGGCTGGGGCGCGGACGCCTGGCAGCAGTCCACCTGCCGCCAGGGTAGGCCGGCAGGAAGCTGGGCGGCCGGCGCTCGGGGACACCCGTCGGGGGCCGGGGGCGGGGTCAGGGAGGCCCCGCCCAGCAGCCACCTGCGACAGGTGGAGCGCTCGGCGCCGGGCGCTCGGCCATGTCTGCGGAGAGCTCGGGGCCGGAGCCGGGGCCGCTGTGCCCCGAGCACGGCCAGGCTCTGAGCTGGTTCTGCTGCTCCGAGCGACGGCCCGTGTGCGCCGCCTGCACCGGGCTGGGCGGCCGCTGCCGGGGGCACCGCGTCCGCCGGGCCGAGGAGCGCGCGGAAGAGCTGCGGGTGAGCGGGCGGGGGCGCCGGAAGGCGGGGGGCGCCGGAGGGGAGGGGCGCCCGGATGGCGCGCCGTGAGGGGTTTGGCGGAGACCCGGCTGCCGGTCCAGGAGTCCAGGCTCGGCCGTGTCACTGCTGTGGAACGAGGCGGTAAGGGTGTGGCTTCTGGAGTCACGGGAGACGTGAGTTCGAATCCCGCCTCCCGACCTCCCTTGGAATCTCGTCTCTGAGCCTCGGTGTCCTCACGTGTAGTCTGAGGGCGCAGTTTTGGGGGTGGTTGTGTGATAGACCTAAAGTAATGGGTGAAATGCTCTTTAGCCTACCACAGAGTGGTAGGTCCAGCTGCCCCCTCCTCCTCCGTTGCTGTTTTGGGGGGTGAGAGCCGGGCCTGGCGTTGGGCAGTATGCGGTTCCACTGCTCCAGTTGCCCGGGACAGCGTGTGACCCATCCCCTGCCCTGGTGGAAGCTGACCTGAGATAAAACCCGGCTCTCCTATCCCCTCAGCCCCTGGGCTCAAAGCCCCTCCCCTCGTCCACTCTTCAGGCTTCCTAGTGAGGTGATTTCTTGTCCCTTTCGGGGTTGGCCTTGACTGCACTCCAAGCTGCTTTCACCTGGGTGAACGGAGGTGGGCGGGTTGGATCTTAGAAGGTTCCTGTTGGGGCGCCTGGGTGGCTCAGTCCGCTGGGCGTTCGACTTCAGCTGAGGTCATGATCTCACAGCTCCTGAGTTGGAGCCCTGCATCGGGCTCTGTGCTGACAGCTCGGAGCCTGGATCCTGCTTCAGATTCTGTGTCACCCTTTCTCTCTGCCCCTCTCCTACTCACGCTCTGTCTCTTTCTCTCAAAAATAAATAAACGCTAAAAAAAAAAAAAAAAAAAAAAAATTAAAAGGTTCCTGTTGGACCTCTTAATCTAGAGTTTCTCCCGACCTCCACTCCAGTTTACCCCCAGGCTGGTCACCTTCATCACCACCCCCCCTTCCCCACCCATCTGCTGAGATTGAGGAGCCCAAGTCACCCTGGGTTTTCCTCCCTCCTTCCGCCCTAGCTGTCACCCCTGGGGATTTCCTTGCCGTTCCATTAAGTGGCTTGATTTCCCCACCCTCACCCAGGTTCTGCCCATCTGTGAGGCCCTGAGGGCTCTCCCTGGGGACTCAGACTGGGGTGTAATAAACACACCCAACTGGCCTAGAGGGATTCACTTACTCAGTGACCCCTGAAAGCTCCTGGTTGGTCCTACCTGTCACCACTATCCATCCTCAATAAGTGGTGATGAAAATCAACTTGGGTAATGTGGTATAATAAACTTGCATAATGGATAGAAACTTTGAGTACCAAAGCCCTTAAATGTCCATCATCTCACTCCATCCAGACCAAGCTTTTGAAGTGGTATCCTATCTCCATTTTACAGATGAGGAAACTGAGGCCCAAAACAGGGCAGTAACTCCTCCAAGGTTCCTCATATTCAGGAGCTGGACCAAGGGAGTCATTGACTAGGCCAGAGAAAATTACCTCTTTGCTTCTGTTGAGACAGGAAGTGATGCTAATGGGTGTGAAATTTTAATAAAACCCTTTTTAAAAAGTTGCCATCAGAGCTGAATCTGAGTGGTAGAAGGGGATGAAGGCTGAGCAAGGGTGGCAGGCCTGGTGCTTGTTTTGAAATGAAGTCAGCCTTCTCTGAACCCCCCTGAAGCCCTAAGCACATTCTTCTCCTCTGCCTGGAGGGAGGTGTTTCTTGCCCTTTCTCCAGTTTTGAGCATATTATGGCATTTGCACACTCTTTCTGCTGTCCTTCTAGCCAGCAGACATTTTGCCTCAGGGCAAGATGGTCACTGAACTGGGCACCTGCTCAACTCCTCTCCTCCCTTCTGGATTCTTGTTCTGCAGCTTTTTGGAAGCTAGTCTCAATTTCTTTGGCCCTGTGGCGTGTGGTGATCACAGCTTCCTCCCAGCCAGCCCAGTGTGTGTGTGTGTGTGTGTGTGTGTGTGTGTGTGTGTGTGTGTGTGTGTGTGTTTCGTTTGTTTGTTCGTTCGTTTGTTTGTTTCCACTTAGTATTTGGACCAGCAAAGTATAAGACTAATTCCTGATTGTGGGGCTGGGGGAAGGCCTTGCAAGGGCTGCCTAGAAGAGGAGCTGAGTTGCCTTTTGACAGATGGAACTGGGGCAAAGCTCCAAGGGGAAGTAGTGGAGGAGCTGTTGGCCAGGAAGGAGGTCAAGTTCCTGGAGAAATGGAGTGGAAAAGCAGGGCCTGGCCGTATCTTCTTGGACAAGTTACTTCTATGGGCTTCAGCTTCCTCATTTCTAACAACTCTCCCCTGCTCTCCTGGGGGATGCTCCCAGCTTTGGGGGATGGGGACCACTGAACTTCGTGGGGTCAAAGAAGTGGATGTTCATTCATTCAACAAATATTTATTCGGGGCCTCTTATGTGTAGGAGGAACTTTCTTCTAGGTAGTGGGCCATAGAGAACAAGTCAATGTCATGGTGCTCTTGTTCCAGTGGTGGGGGGAAAAATACAAAAAAGTAAACAAACACATAATATGCAGGCAGAGAGTGATAAATGCAAGGGAGATATATAAGCAGAGTAAGGGAATGGTGTGTGGGGGTGGCCGGGGAGGGCTTGAGAAGGGGTGACCCTGAATGGAGTGGGGGAGGGGACTTGTAGATAGGTGTATATAGGGTACAGTGACTACTGGACGCAGGAGGAGCCACAGGTGCAAAGACACTGTTGTCAGGACAAGTTTTGGTGTGTTTATGGAACAGGAAGAAGGCCGGCGTGGAGAGTGCTGGGAGGTGACACTGGAACAACAGGCAGAGTCACATCAGACAGGGCCTTGTTGGCTAAAGTGAGAAGCTTGATCTCACTGTGAGGATGCTGGAAAGCCATTGGAGGGTTTTGAACAGGGACATGACCTGACCTAATTTCCTTACACAAGGTGGCAGTGGCTAACTGTGGGGGCCAAGCCCAGTGAGGAGGCTCTGATAGCGGCTTTTGTGACAGATAATGATGATCTGGGTAGAATAGCAAGAGTGGAGGTGACCAGAAGTGGCCAGAGGGGAGAGAGAGACAGACAGACAGACACTTTGGAGCCGGGGCTGATAGGATTCGCTGAGGGATTGAATACATGCAGGGTTGGAGAGTAACTCCTGGGGTTTGGTTAGGGTAATGAGGTTTTGTTGTTTCACCAACGGGGATAATTTAGGGAAAGGCCGTTTGAGAAGCCATGTTCTTCCACTCAGTTGTGGAGGATCGGGGAGCTGGGTTAGAAGGAGCATTGAGTGAGGGGCGCCTGGGTGGCTCAGTCGGTTAAGCCTCTGACTTTCGCTCAGATCATGATCTCACAGTTTATGATTTCGAGTCCCATGTTGGGCTCCGTGCTGACAGCTCAGAGCCTGGAGCCTGCTTCAGATTCTGTGTCTCCCTCTCTCTCTCTCTGCCCCTCCCCTGCTCTCTCTCTCTCTCTCAAAATAAATCAACATTAAGAAAAAAAAGGAGCATTGAGTGTATGCAGGAAAGTGACTGTAATGTTGAACCACGGTTTCAGAATAAGGAGAGAATCACCAAAAAAGTGGGTGATGAACACTGAAAGTGGTAAGACTGATATACTGGTGGCTCCTGCTAAGCTGAAGAAAGAATTGTTGGACTGGAGAATCTAGAGTTAGTGATGGAAGTGGTGGAAAGGGTGTGGGCCTTTTTTTTTTTTTTTTTTTTTAAGTTTATTTATTTATTTTGAGAGAGAGAGAGATAGCAGGTAAGCAGGGCAGGGGCAGAGAGAGAATCCCAAGCAGGCTCCGCACTGTCATCACAGAGCCCTATGTGGGGCTTGAACTCACGAACCATGAGATCATGACCTGAGCTGAAATCCGAAATCGAGAGTCAGACCCTTAACCAACTGAGCCACCCAGGTGCCCCAGGGTGTGGAACTCTTGAAATGAAGATTTTGCAGGTGCTATAGTTTTTAGTACTAATGAGGTCTGGGATATGACGGTGGGTGTGAGGCTGAGGTGGGGTAAAAGGGGAAAATCACTGGGAGAGAGTGAATGGATCCACGAGGATCAAGATGCCATGGGTGTCATTTGTATTGCAGAACAAGATTGTGGACCAGTGTGAGAGGCTGCAGTTTCAGAGTGCCAGCATCACCAAGTATGTGGCTGAGGTCCTGCCAGGAAAGAACCAGGGAGCAGTGGTAGGTAGTTATCTTTCCCCTCTACTCTGGACCCCTCCTAGGATAAGACTCCAGCCTTAGGGGCATGGACTAGCCTAGGATCCCTTCCCAACCTCACAGACTCAAACTGTGCTACTAGCAAAACTGGGTGCCCAGGAAGGACGGTTTCCCATCTCTCTGAGCCTTGGTTTTTGCCATCTGGGCAGAGAGGACTATTCCCAGTACCACACTGGGGCAAATACTGCTGGAAAACGACTTTCTTGGGGTAAAGGATCAGGAAGGGTAGCATTCTTCCACCATCTAAGTATTTCGTGGTCAGCCCCTGATTTACAAAATAACTTCAGGACTTTTACACTGAGTATTCTTGATGACAGCCTTACGCAGTAGGTGGCAGTTACATCCCTGTTTACAGATGGGGAAATGGGCCACATAGAGGTTAAGTGACTTGCCCAAGATCCACAGCCTCCTGCCAGAGTCAGTTCCAGGGTCTGGATCTTCGGACTCCCAGGCCAGTGCTCCTTCTGCTACCCCCACTGCGGATCCTTTATTCCGTTGCCCCATTGCCACTGCTGCATCTTCACTCTCAAGTATGTCCCCCACAGGTAGGGGCTATGAATTCTTTTGCACGTCCTCTCCCCTCCCCAACATGTACATGGAGCAGGCTTGACACTGTCTTAGTCAAGGTTCTTTTGATTGTGTAGAAGGAAACCCAGTTGAACTAGTATGAGCAAAACTATTCTGTGTCCATTTTTGCTTCTCTTAGCATGATGGTTTCTCTCTTTTTTCTATCCTTTTTTTTCTCGTTTTTTTTTTTTTAACATTAAAAATTTTTTTTTTTTACTTTAGTGACAGAGAGAGAGAGGGAGAGGGAGGGAGTGCAGGCCAGGGAGAGGGGCAGAAAGAGAGAGAGAGAGAGAGAGAACGAACCTTAAGCAGGCTCCACACTCAGCATGGAGCCCGATGTGGGACTCGATCCCAGGACCCTGGGATCATGATGTGAGCCGAGTCAGATGCTCAACCAACTGAGCCATCCAGGAGCCCCTTAATTTCTTGCCTTAACTGCACTGGCTAGGACCTGAGTACAGTGTAGCAGATGCTGACTTCAAGGGGTATACTCATCACATTTCATCATCTATGTATTTATTTAACAAATCTATTGAGTACCCACCACATGCCACGGGCTGTTGTTCTGTGTGCTAGAGATTCCACAGTGAACAATAAAAACATGTGAAAAATCCTGTTTCTGTGAAACTTACATTTTAGTCAGGAGGGAAGGATAATAACAATAAATACATGCTATGTCAAAAGTTGAAAGGGGCTACGGAGAAATATAATATGGGAGGAAGGATGTTCCTTGTTGAGAACGGGGGTTGCAGTTATAGATGCTGTGATCAGGAATGACCCAATTAAGTATTGATATTGTATTGATACAAAGTTTACAGAATGGACCATATATCTGGGGGAAGAGTTCTAGAAAGAGGGAATGGCAAGTGCAAAAGCCCTAAGGTGGGAGCGTATCTGGCACATTGGAGGAGCAGCAAGGAGGCCTGAGAGGTTGAAACAGAGTAAACAGGGGAGAAGGCAATAGGAGGTGAAGTCAGAAAGGCAGGGAGTGGGGGGGGGAGGTGGATAGCATCCAGAGGGGCTTTGCCCTTTTGTTTGGGTAAGGTGGGAAGTCACTAGAAATTTCTGAGCACAGTAGGATGACATGACTTAAGATTAAAAAGGAGCACTCTGGCTGCTGTGTTGAGAAGGGACCATAGGCAGCAAAGGTAAAAGCAGGGAGACTGAGCAGGAAGCTGGTACAGGAATCCAGGTGAAAGTCAAGAGTCGTGTGGATATGAGTGATGGTGAGGAGTGTCAGGATTCTATGTGTATTCTGAAGGGGGAAACAGTGAGATTTGCTGATGGAGTGGATGCAGGCAAGAAAGGGAGAGGAGGGGCAGGATAACTCTTAACTTTTTTTTTTCCTTAAATTTTTTTACTTGAGAGCTGGGAGGATGGGGTAGCCATTTACCATGGGGGAGAGTTACCCAGAGGTAAGAGCATGGGCATTCATCCATAGAAATGGAAGGCAGAGTATATGGACACAGGTGCAGGTCGATGGGTAGCCTGACCCAGGGCTCGATCCCACGAACCTTGAGATCATGACCTGAGCCAAGATCAAGAGTTGGACACTCAGCCGACTGAGTCACCCAGGCACCTCCTTAAAGTTTTCATTTAAATTCTTGTTTGTGTGTATTTAGTTCTATGCAGTTTTATCACATGTATAGATTCATGTGACCTTTCCCACAACCAAGATACAGAATGGTTCCATCACAAGGATCCCCTGTGTTACCCTTTTATCACCAAACCCCCTCCCCTCCATCCCCTGTATCATTGTTGTACAAAATTCTGAGTTTGGATTGCTAATCTTAGTTTGGGTTTTTAAAAAGGATTTTTGTATCTATACTCAGGAATGAGATTAATTTATGAATTTCATTTCTTATAGTCCTTTTCATATTTTGGTGTCAAGGTTATATAAACTCTATCCAATGAGTTGGGAAACAGAACTCTATTTTCACTGGAGGAATTTGTGTTAAGATTGGAATCATTGTGCTTTGAATATTTGGTGACACCCCCTGTAAAACTTTCCGGGCTTGGTGTTATTTTTGTAGGTTGGTTTTTTTTTTTTTTTTTTTTAATGAATTCTTTTTTGTTGTTGTTTTTTTGTTTATTTATTTTTGAGAGAGAGACAGAGTGTGAGCAGGAGAGGGGCAGAGAGAGAGGGAGACGCAGAATCCAAAGCAGGCTCCAGGCTCTGAGCTGTCAGCACAGAGCCTAAGGCGGGACTCAAACTCACGAACTGTGAGATCATGACCTGAGCTGAAGTCCGACACTTAACCAACTGAGCCACCCAGGTGTCCCTGTAGATAGATTTTTAACTACTGACTCATTTCCAACCATGACTATAGTATTCTTTCTTTTTCTTTGGTTTTAGTAAATTTTTTCTAGATAAATTATATATTTTGTCTATTTTAAAATTTAATGGCATAAAGTTGTTCTTAAATTGTGATTAAAGTTGCCACAGTTTTGTCTGTTTTGTTAGTCTTTTTGAAGAACCGGCTTTTAGTATTTTGATCCTCTCTTGTATCTTTCTTTCTTTTTTTTTTTTTTTGTTTGTTTATTTTTTCTAGTAATCTCTACACCCAGTGTGGGGCTTGAACTCACAACACTGAGATCAAGAGTTGCATGCTCTTCCGACTGAGCCAGCGAGGCACCCCTCTTTTGTATCTTTAAATATAAGTATATTATTATTTCCTCTTACCTTTCTTTTTTTTTTTTTAATTTTTTTATTACATTTATTTACTTTTGATAAAGACAGACAGAGCACAAGTGGGGGAGGGACAGAGAGAGAGGGAGATACAGAATTGAAGCAGGCTCCAGGCTCTGAGCTGTCAGCACAGAGCCCGACGTGGGGCTTGGACCCACGAACCGTGAGATCATGACCTGAGCCGAAGTGGGACGCTTAACTGACTGAGCCACCCAGGCGCCCCTTTCCTCTTATCTTTCAAATTTTTTTCTTTCTAATTTTTTAAAAATATATTCCATTGTTTTATAACTCCCTTAGCTGAACACAGTCTATACATTTTAGTCTGACTTCTTTCTCAAGGTCAGCATTTAGGCCAAATATTTCCTTCTAGGTATTGCTAGAGGTACCTCTCACAAATTTGATGCAAATTTTCCATTCAGTTATAAGTTGTTGGGTTTTTTTTTCTTTTTACAGTTTATTTATTTACTTAGAGAGATAGCATGAGCAGGAGAGGGGTAGACAGAGGGGGAGAGAGAGAACCCAAGTAGGCTCCGCACGGTCAGCACAGAGCTGGATGCCGTGCTCCATCCCATGAACTGTGAGATCAGGACCGGAGCTGAAGTCAGATGCTTAACCCACTGAACCACCCAGGTGCCCCTTTCCCACTAATTTCTAACTTAACTGCATTATAGTCTGCATATCAGTTGTTTGAAATTTGTTGAGACTTGCTTTATACCCTAAAACATGGTCACTTTAGGTAAATGTTTCTCTGTACTTAACAATATTTTTTTCTGCTAGGTTTACTGACTGCTGACAGGGGCATTTATAGTTTTACATCATGCTGTGGACTTGTCTATTTTTCCTAATAATTCTGTCCATATTTTGGTTTCCTTTTATTTTAACTTCTCTATGTACTTACATTTTAGGTGTATCTTATTTTTTTATTTAAAGAAACATTTTTTTTAATGTTTGTTTACTTTTGAGATAGAGACAGAGTGTGAGTGGGGGAGGGGCAGGGAGAGAGGGAGACCCAGAATCCGAAACGGGCTCCAGACTCAGCTGTCAGCACAGAGCCCGATGTGGGATTTTAACTCACTGACCGCGAGATCATGACCTGAGCCAAAGTCGGACGCTTAACTGACTGAGCCACCCAGATGCCCCTTAGGTGTGTCTTATAACTCGGTTTTGTTTCCTTTTTTAAAAAATCCAATCTGAAAAAAAAAATTCAATCTGATAATCTCTGCCTTTTACCTAGGGAGTTTAAACAGTCTATCACTATTGTGGTTGCTGATACACTTGGATTTATAGCTATCATTTTATGTTTTCTGTATAGTAGAAACATATAGGAGTTTCTATGCTTTTTCTTCCTTTCTTGTCTTTTGGGTTAATCAACCCCTCCTCTGTCTTTGTCCCTATATTCTTGGGGTGCCTGGGTGAATCAGTTGGTTGAGCGTCTGCTCAGGTCATGATCTCATGAGCTCACTGTGAGTTTGAGCCCCACATCGGGATCTGCGTTGACAACCTGGAGCCTGCTTTGGATCCTCTGTCTCCCTTTTCTTTCTCCCCCTCCCCGGTGTGTTCTGTCTGCCTCTCTCTCTCTCTCTCTCTCTCTCTCTTTCTCTCTTTCTCTCTTTCTCTCTCTCTCTCAAAAATAAGCGTATAAAAAAAGTTATACATTCTACTTGTGGTCTATTTTTGGTACCATTAAGATTTTAACACAAATATTTAATGTTTCAAATGACTCAACCTGAGTAATACAAGTACCATAAGAATGCTTTAACCTAGTAACCCCTCTGGTCTTACATGTTGTCCAATATTTTAGTTAAAGTACATCTTTTAATAAATTCTCCCATTCATAAGAAATATTCCATTTCTTTTTTTTTTTTAATTTTTTTTTTCAACGTTTATTTATTTTTGGGACAGAGAGAGAGCATGAACGGGGGAGGGTCAGAGAGAGAGGGAGACACAGAATCGGAAACAGGCTCCAGGCTCTGAGCCATCAGCCCAGAGCCCGACGTGGGGCTCGAACTCACGGACCGCGAGATCGTGACCTGGCTGAAGTCGGACGCTTAAACGACTGCGCCACCCAGGCGCCCCGAAATATTCCATTTCTGATTAGAGATGTCTTTATTGGGACATGGTAAGTTGAAAGGAGTGTAAAATTTTAAAATAAATCACAAGCTGCATTCAGGGCAGTTGAGTCTCTGCTCTCAATTACTCTGCTTTTCAGTTTCCTTTCTACTTTTGGAGCCCAGGGGATTTCCTTTATTTAGCTGCCAGAGCACCTTCACTTTTAAAAGGATGCTTTGGACTATTCCCAGCATTTCTGTGTTTGGTTTTAGGATGGTGTTTAGTTTATTCTGGCGTATCTTTGGGAAGGGAAGTTTTTTTTCTCTACTATCCTTTTCTGGGAAAGAGTGAAGAAATGTATCGAAATTGATTACAGTCTTCTAGTCGGAGAATATCTGATGCATCTCGGGCGAGGGTCTGTTCTTGAACCTGATCGCATACATAGAACAAACGCTGAGTACAGACACCCACCTCTGTGGGCAAGGCAGCAAGGTGGGATAGAGAGAACAACAGCTCATGTTATCACTTATGTGCCAGGCTTTGTTCTGTTAACTTTGTATGTAGTAACTCATTTAATCCTCACAATAACCTTATGAGGTAGGTACTATTATTCTACTCATTTAACAGATTAGAAAGCTGAAGCACAGGGAAGACAAGTAACTAACATGCTCAACTATTCCACAGGTGGTAAGTAGATGGGCTAAGATTTAAATCTAGACACAGTGTCTAAAGCCTGATTTCCTAAGTACTTGTGTTATGTGGTCTCAGGGAACACTGAAATTGGAGTCCAAACTCCTGGGTTCACTTAGGCCATTCATTCTCTTCCTCTTCATTGGGCAAACTGTGGGTCTCTGTTTCTTCTGTAAAGCAGGGACCATTATCTCCTGCACTTGGCCTGTGAGTGCTACCAAGATATGTTTGACTTAGGAAAACTTTCCCCTCAGTCATTCAGTAAATATTTGAGTACTTCCTGTGTGCCAGACACTGTGCTAATTACTAGGAGTCACATCAACGTCACTGGAGAATTGATTTCGTGCCTCCTGTGAGACAGATAAGAATTCTACCAAGGAAGCCATTGGAGTGGACAGATTTAGGAAGTAATGAGCTTTTTTTCACTCAGACAGAGTCAGAATATCAGCTGGACTTCTGTTGGTATGGATCCTGTTGATGGGGATGACTTTGTAGGCCTTCTGCTCCGCAGTTCTACAGTTCTCTGACCTTGGTCCCTTGGCCTTGGTATTGTCAGCTGGGAGATAATGGGTTCTAGTTGATCTCTAGACCATGCCCAGCTCTTCGATTCTGCGATCCTGCCTCTGTGAGATATGACCTGGATGTCTGGATCTCACATTTCTTTACCCTAAACCAGATTTGGGAACTCTTAAGGCTGAGATGGCTTAAACACAGTTTCTTCCATTACCGTGCCCGTGGCGGACATTGCAAATCAATCCCAGCATTCCTAAACACTGAGCCCAAGTCCTCTTCATCTTGACCGGGCTTCGCCAGGACCCCGATTCCTTGTCTTATCCCTCATCAGAGCACGGCCAGCGCGGCACGGGAACTGGTCATCCAGAGGCTGGGTCTGGTGAGGAGTCTGTGCGAGAGTGAGGAGCAGCGGTTGCTGGAACGGGTACACGGCGAAGAGGAGCGGGCCCACCAGAGTATCCTGACACAGCGAGTACACTGGACTGAGGCACTGCAGAAGCTTGACACCATCCGGACCAGCCTGGTGGACATGCTCACCCACCTGGATGACCTCCAGTTGATTGTAAGTCAGGCAGGGGTGAGGACACAACCAGTGAGTCAAATACCCCCAAAGTTTAAAACATCGAGAATGTTTATGAGGTAGGAGCTGGGTAGATAAGGATACTTTGGAGCAGGGATGAAGCAAGGGAATGAAATTATATGGATTTTTTTTTTTTTTTTTTTTTTTTTTGTACCTGACAGCTATTCTTTCAATAGTGAGCAAGTATTTACTGAGTATCTGCTATGTGCCATTGTGCCACAGGGTGGAGTTATAGGATACAGCTGTTAGTACCCCACAGCTTTAAGAAATACACAAACTGACAACTAGGATAATGGAGGGTTATGGCCCATAGTAGAGGACCTCACAGTCCAGGCTTGGGGGTGGCAGTGGTCAGGGTGGGCTTCCTGGATGGAGTAACTCAGAAGCCGGAGCCTGAGAGATAAGAGGAGCAGCTACGTTAAAGGAAGTGGAGAGGTAGAGAGGGTTCACAAATGTGTAGGGGGAGGGAACTGACAAGACGTCCTTAATCTGACCACCCAGAAACTACTATCGTTAATATTTTGGTACATATCCTTGCAAAATACTTTATATAGATATGCAGATACTTGCTGTTTTAATGGGCTGGTTTGACATCGGAGTAAACATGCCACAAAGAGAAATGAGGATGTGGAACAACTGAGCTGTTCTTCACTGCGGTTCAAGTAGGGCAGTTTGTGGAATGCCCTAGATTGTGCATTCATTTAGCCACACAGCTTTCAGGGACAGAGTACATTCTGTCCCGAACACTGGGACAGTCACATTAGAGGATTCAGTAAGAGTGCCAGCCATCTAGGAGCTGACAGTCTTGGTGGGGGTGAAACGTTAGTAAATATGTGAGTGTCCTCAAGTGTTACTTAGGGAAACTGGGGATGCCATGGGGCACAGCAGACAGTCCCCACTCAGACAGTGATTCATTCTGAGTGCACGATGGGAAGGTGCGCAGAGAAGAACCCAGATAGCTTTGTTTTGGGTCTTCAAGCAGGAATAGCATTCTTGTCCTAGGGTCTGTCCACATGGCACATGTCCTCCATATGCCAGTTGAGTACGTTCAAGTCTTGACTACCTGCTGACGTCCTGGTTCCAAGCCTGACTCTGTTTTCTTTTCTCACAGCAGAAGGAACAGGAGATTTTTGAAAGGTGAGTATGGCCCCGTAATTTGCTTGGGCAGTCACGGAAACCGTTGCATTCAGGCCCTGCTGCTCTTGGGAGAAAGCCCAAGGTGTGCAGCTGAGTGGCTTCCCTGGAGTCATGCTCCACGGATAGGAGTCTTCCTGCCCCTAACTTGGAGAACTTCTTTAGATCCATGTGGAAGGGTAGTGAAATAAATACTTATTAATCAGAGGTTGGCCATGGGCTTTCTTAAATGTTATCCTATGAAAAAAAATACCCAGGGGTGCCTGCGTGGCTCAGTCGATTAATCATCCGACTCCTGATCTCAGCTCAGGTCTTGTGCTCAGGGTTGTGAGTTCAAGCCCTATGTTGGGCTCCATGTGGGGTGTGAAGCCTACGTTAAAAAAAAAAAAAATCCAGTTACCCTGTTGGAGTGTTTTACATCCCCCATCTACAGATGAAAATACTGATGTTCCAAGATGGGCAGGGACTTGCCTAAGCCCCAGAGTTGGGGCATGGACCGATACCCGACACCTGTCCCACCACTGTCTTCCCTGCCTCACTCTCCCCTTCTCTGACAAAAGAATCTTTGAGGGGCATCTGGGTGGCTCAGCCAGTTAAGCATCTGACTCCTGATTTCGGCTCAGGTCATGATCTCACAGTTCTTGAGTTTGAGCCCCTTGTTGGGCTCTGCGCTGACAGCGTGGAGCCTACTTAGGATTCTCTCTCTTTCCGTCTCTTTCTGCTCCTTCCCTGCATCTTCTCTCTCTCTCTCTCTCCCCCCCCCCGCTCTCTCCCTCCTTTCCTCTCTCTCTTTCTCTCAAATAAATAAACTTTAAAAAAAAAGAATCTTTGAAACTTAAGTCTGTATTACCACTCAAAATTTGCATTTTAATTAAGCAGTTATAAAAGCATTTCACCGAGTTCTTCCTAGGTCCTGAAAAGCTGAGAGCCAAGAGCCTGAGGAAGTAGCCAAGAAGATGTAATTTTCCAGGCAAAGAAATTAAATTCTTGGGGCGCCTAGCTGGCTCAGTGGGAGGAGCATGTGATTCAGTCTCGGGGTTGTGAGTTTGAGCCCCACATGGGGTGTAGGGATTACTTAAATAAAACTTTAAAAAAAAAAAAAAGGCTAAGGAACAATTCCAGATTAAAAGAGACCAGATGGATCAAGAAACAAACAAAAACCCACACCAAACACTTTTAAGAACTTCTGTGGCACAAGTGGCCACGTTTCTATGCACTGGATGTCAGATATAATAGTAGTGTGTCAGCGTTAAATTTCTGAACTTAATAGGGTTTCTGTAGTTGTGTAAGAGACTGTCTTTGTTCTTGAGAACAAGATGCTGAAGTATTTAGACATGAAAGGTCTCACTTTCTGCAACTTATTCTCAAATAGGTCAGAAAAAAAATAAGTGTCATATATTCACTCATTAAATAGATAGGAAGAGAATGAGCAACAGACCAAGAAAGAGAGCAGATTTTTTAAAAAGAAAAAAAAATTCTTACATCTTCGGTGAGAGATTGCAGAGCTGTACTTGAGGAGCACAGACCATGCTTGTATATTTTAAATGTTTATTTTTGAGAGAGAGAGAGCATGCAAGCAGGGGAGGGCAGGGGGGCGTGCAGAGGGTTTGAAGCAGACTGCTGACAGCAGAGAGACCGATGCAGGGCTCAAACTCATGAACTGTGAGATCACGACTTGAGCCAAAGTTGGATGCTTAACTGACCGAGCCACCTAGGTGCCCCCATTCTTATACATTTTTATATTTACAAAATTTTTTAATGTTTATTTATTATTTAGAGAGAGAGAAAGAGAGACAGAGTGTGAGTGGGGAGGGGCAGAGAGAGAGGGAGACAAAATCCGAAGCAGGCTCCAGGCTTTGAGCTGTTAGCAGAGAGCTTGAACTCACGAACCACAAGATCATGACCTGAGCCGAAGTTGGACACTTAACCGACTGAGCCACCCAGGTGCCCCTATTTTTATATTTAAATTTCAGCAGTAATACATGTGCATGAGAGAAAGAGAAAACATGCCACCAATATAAAAACATGTAAAATTTCAAATGTCTCAGGGCACCTGGCTGGTTGAGATGGTAGAGTATGTGACTCTTTATCTCAGGGTCATGAGTTTGAGCCTCATGTTGGTCATAGAGATTACTTAAAAAATTGAAACATTGTAAGTGTCTCCATCACCCCTTCCCAATCCTGTTCCCTGGAGGTGATCAGTTTTAACAGTCAGATGTGTGTGTCTTGTGGACTTTCCTATGTAGATAGAATCCTAGGGGTGGTTACCACTCAAAAAAATTTTTTTAAGTTTATTTATTTTGTGAAAGGAAGTGGGGGGAGAGGCAGAGAGAGGGAGAGACAGAATCCCAAGCGGGCTCCGTGCCCTCAGCACAGAGCCCGACATGGGGCTCGAACTCACGAACTGCGAGATCATGACCTGAGCCAAGATCCAGTGTCAGACACTTAACCGACTGAGCCACCCAGGCACCCCTAAAAAAAAATTTTTTTTTTTTTTTTTTACCAGTTTGGTTTGTTTTATACTTGCTGTTCTTGAACTTACCAGGTTCTTTTGGAATCTCTCCATATCAGTATGTATAGATGTATGTCACTCTTTGGAAAGTCTGTGAAGCGATGCCCCCAATTTTATTGTCTCCTTTAAGGCTTAGCTTGTTCCTACTTTTTCCCTCTTAGAATCATTCCACACGTCTGCTAGTCTTTCCTTTCTCCTTTACCTTCTTCATCTTCCTCTAAAACTGTCCTGTCTTTAATTTCAAGTTGCTCTGTGTTTTTGAAAAAAAAAACTGATCTTTGATTTTTTTGTTTTGAAATATTTCAAACATAGAGAAGAGTTGCAAAAATAGTACAACAAACTATCCCTAGAAAGCTCTATTGTTAACATTTTGCCACATCTGCTCTCTTTCTTGGTCTGTTGGTCATTCGCTTCCTATCTATTTAATGAGTGAATACTTAACACTTTTTTTTCTGACCTATCTGAGAGTAAGTTGTAGAAAGTGAGACCTTTTTCAGCATCCTCTCTCAAGAACAAAGACAATCTCTTACACAACTACAGGAACCTTCAGAAAATTTAATGTCGACATAATACTATTATATCTGACATACAGTCCATATTTAAATGTTGCCATTTGTGCCACAAAAGTTCTTAAGTGTTTGGTATGGTTTTTGTTTCCTGAACCATCTGGTCTCTCTCTCTCTTTTTTTAAATGTCTTATTTATTCTTGAGAGAGAGAGAGAGAGACAGAGTGCAAGTGGGGGAGGGGCAGAGAGAGAGGGAGACACAGAATCCAAAGCAGGCTCCAGGCTCCCAGCTGTCAGCACAGAGCCCGACCCTGGGCTTGAACTCACGAACCATGAAATCATGACCTGAGCCAAAGTCAGACGCTAAACCGACTGAGCCCCCCAGGCGCCCACCCCCCCCAATCTGGTCTCTTTTAATCTGGAATTGTTCTTTAGCCTTTGTTTTTTCTTTTTAAGTTTTATTTATTTAAGCAATCTCTATACCCAACATGGGGCTCGAACTCACAACCTTGAGATCAAGAGTTGCTTGTTCCTCTAAGCTGGCCAGGCGCCCCTGTTCCTTAGCCTTTTAAAACAACAACAACAAAATACTTTTAAAGAGCCTAGAACAGTTTTATAGAATATCCCTCAGTTTTGATTTATCTGCTGGTGCCACATCCATGTCTGGGCTCGGCCCTGGCTGCCACAGCAACAGGTCCGGCTGCACAGACAGGCATTCGGATCCCAGCCCCACTGCACTCCCACTCCTTTGGGGTCACAGTTTCCCCTTCTGAACCATGGGGTGCCGGACCAGCTGGTTGTCTAGACGCTAGTGTCTGCCACTGGCCCCAGCTTTGCCTTGGGTTAGCTCAGCGCTGCCAACACAGGCGCTCCTCTTTCCTCCCCACCTGATGGCTGGGGCTTCTCCAGCCCCAACTTCAGCGCTTTGAGAAGATGGCAACAGACCCTCTCTTGTCCTGACCACAAAGGGCCTTTGTTACCACAGCCTGCTCTCAGCTTTCCTAGGGCTCTGTCCATCTTGCTCCTCCCAAGCCAGGACAGTCAGTGACAGTCTCGCAAAGAGCTTGCATCCCTAAGGAGACATGCCCCACCCTCTCTCCCTGCTCCTTCACTGTGGGCAGGGCCAGGAGATTTGGGGAAGAGTGCGTGCCCTCAGAACTGCTGCCTGATCTCAGGGTTGGGGGCGGTGGCAGAGCTCTTTCTCAGCACCCAGTTCAGGTGTCTGCAAAGCTCAGTGATGGACCCTCACTTTGTCCTACACCCCTTAATCATTTTCATTTTAGATCAAGGGAGAAATTATGTTGAGGGGTGCCTGGACTCCAGACTGGGTTTGTTCTATTTCTGCATGGAGGCAGCACTTGAACCCAGCTCCCCATTTTAAGCGGAGTGCGTTCTCTGAATCTCTGTTCTTTCCTGTCAAATGGGATAACAACTACCTCCCAGGTTATAGCAAAGATTACGTGAGATTCTACAGAGAAAACCTGGATACTTAATAAATGGTAATTCTCCCCTCCTAGGCATCTTCTGTTCCCATATTCCCTCCAGCCAAACCCAGTGCCCTTCTGAGCCAAGGAGAGGTAGCTATTGGGAGCAAAGCACCAGAACTTATTTATGGTTCGGGTGATAACTGATAGTCCCTTCTTGTGGGATCTCTCAAAGGTGTTTGCATTTTAAGAGCAGAGGAGCGGCTGTACCTTCTGACCAAACCAATAGGTTTTGCTGCAGTAGGTTTTGGAAGGAGGTGAGATTTTCTCTGCACAGGATGGGGGAGTGGAAAGACTGGGGTGTAAGAGGCTCAGGTCGCATCCCTGCTCTGCTGCTAACTTAGAGACATAGCAGGTTGCTTCCCCTGCAGAGCAGACAGACTCCAAGTTCTACCACTGGCACCAAATATTTACTTCCCTGGAAATCATCTGCCTGGCTGGAATTAATGTTCCGGTGGGGGGGGGGGGCATAAGGGGAAAACCCATTTTTCTGTTTGGCTCAAACCTCCTTTGGGGGCTCCTGTGTGGGGCTGGCTGCCAATCTTGGGGTCACCCTCATGGGAAGATGATTTTATTTATTTCTGTCTAGTTTTTTGTTTGTTTGATTGTTTGTTTTCCTCCACAAGGACTGAGGAAGCAGAAGGCATTTTGGATCCCCAGGAGTCGGACAAGTTAAACTTTAATGAGAAGTGCATTCGGAGCTCACTACTTACCCAACTCTGGGTGACCGCGGTTCTCGGGTCCCTCTCAGGTTAGGAGCTGTTAGGGCCCAGCATCAGCTGAACACCTGGCTGGCTGGCTGGCTGACTGGCTGGGGGGTTGCTGCTGGGTCAGGCTGGGGACCAGAGCATCTGGCTCGGTAGCTAAGCACCGAGTGACGCTGGATGCAGCCTTGTTGGTGGAGCCAAGGTTCTGGACGGGCTTGGGGCAGCTGGGCCAGGTCCTTTCCGTTTCCAGACTAAACTGCTCTGTTGGGCCTAAGTGATATCTTGTTCCCAGAAATCACATCTATGTCCTGCCCTAGTGGGACAGCTCAGTATTCTTAATTGGAACCTTAGTTTCTCTTTAAAAAGAGATCATTGATGGCCAACTGGAAAGCATCTGGAGCGAGAACGGCCCTGCCTGGATTCACCTCACTTGTTCACTTAAACGCTGCTGACTCAGGCAGACCGTGGCCTGGCCTTGTGCCGTATGCTAAGGCCTCAGATGTGAACGCCACACGGTCTTTCCCTGCAGGAATTCCCTCCTAGTGTCAAAGTTCTCAAAGCAGAATCCCCCAAGCTAGATGGAAGCTTCTGTGTTCCTAGTTGTCGTGTTTGCACGATTCACAGAGAGGTTTGGTTAACGGATTGAATTTTTCCTCAGTTTTAGCCCTCCTCCCCCATGGGTTAGCCTAAAATTTTTAGTACAAGCTAGAGCTTGTCTTCTGTAGATGCTGGTATCAGAGAGTGCCCAATTTGCCAGCAGTCCCACTTAGTTAGTTGTTGGAAAAGTGCGTATCTGATGCTTCCTGGCTCCCAGGGGTCATTCCCCCAGGACAGGTCTGATCTGGAGGCCACAGATAGGCCCAGCTGGAATCACTGCAGTCGATGCCGGATGCTAGATGTAGGAACAAAATCTTCATTTTGCCCTGCTCCCAACTAGGTGTGTGACTTTGGGCAACTTGCTTCTCCTCTCTGGGCCTTATTTCTAGTTTACAGATGAGGATCCTGGACTAATAGTAACTACTGTTATCATGGCCACGATTTATTGAGCACCTATTAATACTGGGCACTTTGTAGGTATCATCTCATTTAGTCCTCATGTCCACTCTGTGGTAAGTCCTATTTATCCCCATTTTACAGATGAGGGAACTGAGGCTCAGAGAGAGTAAATGGCTTGCCTGAGGTAACACTGCCACTGGGTGGTGAGGGAGCCCTTTGCTGCCTGGCAGGACCAGGTTAGGGCTGAGGTTGGCCTTGGGCAACTCTGAGAATTGTTTCTGGCAGGCACAGAGGACGTGCGTATTGATGAGAGGACCGTCAGCCCCTTCCTGCAATTGTCAGACGATCGAAGGACCCTGACCTTCAATGCCAAGAAGTCCAAGTCCTGTGCAGATGGCCCGGAGCGCTTTGACCACTGGCCCAATGCCCTGGCCGCCACCTCCTTCCAGGCTGGGCTGCACACCTGGATGGTGAACGTCCAGAACAGTTGTGCCTATAAGGTGGGTGTGGCCTTAGGCCAGCTGCCCCGAAAGGGCTCTGGCAATGACTCCCGGCTGGGCCACAACGCCTTCTCCTGGGTCTTCTCCCGCTATGACCAGGAGTTTCGTTTCTCGCACGCTGGGCAGCACGAGTCCCTGGCACTGCTGCGTTGCCCCGCCCAGCTGGGCGTGCTATTGGACTTGCAGGCACAGGAACTGCTGTTCTACGAGCCGGCCTCGGGTACGGTGCTCCACACCCACCACGCGCCCTTTTCTGGGCCCCTCTTCCCGGTCTTTGCCGTGGCCGACCAGACCATTTCCATCATCCGCTGACCTTTGGCCACGGGGAGCCCAGGCCTCCTCCCTACTACGCCTCCAGGCCATGTTCCTGCCCAGTGTCCTTTTCCCAAATGTTGCCCTGAAGGGACAGCTTTAGGAGGGGTAGGGATCCATTTCAGATCTGGGTACAGCTGTTAATTGCGAGGTATCTACAGTAGGCCTGCTACTCCCTGGCCTTAGTCTCTCCCAAATCCACCATACATCAGCTCCTCCGAGGGTGTCTCGTTCACCACTTTATCTCTGGCATCCGGCATGGTGGCTGGTGCCTAGTGATTGTGCAATAAATATTTGGCGAATGTATGGACGGATGGAAAGGTGCCTGGTGTATGTGGTAGACTCTTCTGGGAAAGCACAGCCTTCCAGCCCTCTGCCCCCAGCTTGGAGCATGTCCTGTGGCTGAAACTCTTTCATCCCTCAGTTTGGTGCTTCTCAGTCCTTTTCCTGACAAGGCACAGAGAGAACATCTTTTTCTAGCACACGAGGACAACCTGAAAGGGATCCCAAACTCCTGCTAGGCTGCTCTTGGCCACAGGGGGCGCTGTGTCCCACCAGGTCCAGCCTGATGGTTCAGAAGACTGAAGGGATCCTACCTACAGGTAACTCGACCGCAGCACATCCATTGGCAGCTCTGCCTCAGACTTGGCAGCTGAGCTCGGCTGTGCCCACCTGTGGTCACAGGGATGAACTTTTCCCCCACCAAACCCCCCCCTCCCTGCCCAACATAATGTGGAGACCTGGGGTAAGGGCTTCAAGTCCTAGAGAGAGCTGAGGGAGTAAGAGGGCCAGCCTTACCGAACACGTATGTTATTAAAGGTTTTACAAGATTGAAGTTTCTTCCATGTTCTTTGCTGGTAATTGGGCAAATCTCCCAAGTGCTAGCTCACGTCTTAAGAGGTGCACTTGCTAGGAAATCAAGGTCTTCCTCACCCGCGTCCGCATTCCCAGCTCAGCACACACAGCCAAAAGAGCCCTGAGATGGTTTCGTGTCCTGCATGGCTGGCACCGAGGGCAAGTCCCTTCCTGTTCTCTGAGGTCATATTAGACCAGTGGTCCTCACAGTGGTTTTATCTGGGAACACGGTTCAAAGGCAATCTTACCTACAACTTCAGGCCCCTGGGCTCAAAGATGGGGGCCAGAGCCCTCTCCACTCTTAAGTTTGTAGAGCCTGATGCAGGGCTCTAACTCACAAACTGCGAGATCATGACCTGAGCCAAAGACACTTAACTGACCTGAGCTACCCACACGCCCCTAAGACATGGAATCTTTAAAACCTAGCTAGCTTACGTCCATCCTTCAGTCTCCAACGATTCCCCCTGTTTCCTACACTCCTGTCACCTCAAGCTCCAGTCCCTGTTCCCTGTGCTGTCCTCCCCCCGCCCCCAGTGCGAACACCTACGACTGGAGTGCCCTTCAAAACTGACCTCTAGAAAATCTTCCCTATTCTACCAGGATCTCCACTGCACCAATGTCCCATGGAACACAGCTCTCTGCTTGCAACTTGGTGGTCAAGCCAAGGGCTTTGGAGTCAGGCATGCCTAAATCAGAACCCTGGCTCTCTCACATACTACCTGTGACCTCAGGCAGGCTCCTTCTAAATCGGTTTCTCATTTGTAAAGTGGAGGTCACACTATCTCTGCCCATCAGGTAGCTTTGAGGGTGTTTTATTTACTGAGGGTTCTATATGCATATAGAGGACTAACACGTGGCAAGCGGAAATGAAGTTTCTTCTCATGACTAATTATGGTGCTCCTTGTCTACAATCCTGCAAACACTAGAGGCATGTCCTAGAGGGCATGTCCCTACAGCAGAGCTTAGCACCCCAATTTCCAAACTAAGCTCCTCTGAACTTCCACTTCTAGGGAGTTGAGGCTTCAAGGGCCCGACTGAGGGGCTCTAGGACCTGCTTCAGCTCTAGCAGTTTCTCACTTTTCCTGTTTTGCATATTGGGGTTCCAGTAAGATCTCCCATAACAAAAGGGCCCTGCTGCTAATACAAAGTTTGACAGTGCCTGGTTTTGTTTTGTTTTTTATAATTTTTTAAAAAGTTTATTTTACTTATTTTGAGAGAGAACGAGCACAGGAGGGGCAGAGAGAATCCGAAGCAGGCTCCGCAGTGACAGTGCAGAGCCCAAGGTGGGGCTCTAACTCACCGACCGTGAGATCATGACTTGAGCCAAAATCAAGTGCTGGTCCTTAACCAAACGAGCCACCCAGATGCCCTGACAGTGCCTGGCTTTGAAGCTAGTTGGGCTCTCGGTGAATCTTGTAGGTGAGGGGGTGGGAAAGAGACACAGCTGTGAACAACTTCAGCAACCAGAAGCAGGTTGGAGCAGGGCTAAAAGCCCTGTTTTCACTGCTTTATAGTCACAGTGCCTTTGGACGCTGCAGGGAGAGGGGCAAAGGCCAGATCTCAGGAAAGAAGGGGCTCTCTGCAGCGTTTGCTGGGCCCAGCCACTTCCCTCATCAGATTCAAAGTTACGGGGGTGAGACTTCCAGGTGGTCAAGGGCAGGCAGGAGATGGGACAGTGAGGGGAGGAGGCATTCTTGAGATACAGAGTCTTTGATGGCAGCATCCAAAGGCTCTGGGCCGACCACCAGGAAGCTGTGCATACCTACAGCCCGCGCCCCCTTATAATCACAGGGATAACTGTCCCCAATATGGGCTGCCACTGCCGGTTCCACCTGAGCAAGCCGCAAAGCCTCACGGAAAATTCGGGGGTCGGGCTTGGGCCAGCCGGAAGCCTCAGAGGTCAGCACAAAGTCAAAGTATTCCCTCAGGCCAAGACCCATCAGGATGTCCTCTAGACGCCGGTCAAAGTTGGAGACCACTGCCAGCCTCAGACCTCGTTTTCGGCACTCCCTCAGGGTGGCCTCAGCCCCCTCCAACACCTGCCAGGTGAAGGGCTTGCTGAAGTCCTCGTACAGCTGGTCAGCGATGGGGGTCACAGCCTGGGCATCTCGAACGCCTGCTAGGTAGAAGGTCTGTAAGACCACATCCACCCACCACTGGCGGGAGGTGAGGCCTTGGCTCAGGCCATAGTTGGGGAAGCTGAGGCTCTGAGCCCTGTACGCCTGCCTGAAGGCTTGTCCCAGGGAGGCGGCCTCCACCTCCAGCCCATGGGCCCGGGCCTTGGAGGCATATTCCTCTCCCACGGGGTGGCGGAGCCTGAGCAGCGTATCCTTCACGTCCCATGTCAGCAGTCGTATCTGTAGCCGATGCGCCATGCGTCTGCAGGAGGGGGGGGGGGGGCACGTCCACCCCAGGTCTGCCAGGGGTTAAAGGGAACCTGAGCCGGACAAGACCCCCTCCACAACCTAAAGGTCTTCTCTTTCCAGGCCTTGTGTGTCAAAGTTGCTGGCACTTCCTCACAGCAGAAGATCCTGGAATGAGACGGCAGTGATGTGGAAGTTCAGGCCTTGGAGTCAGAGACACATTGGGTTCAAATTCTGATGCTGCCAGCTGACTGTGTGGCCCTAGGAGTGTCACTATCTGAATCTGTCTCCTAATGGAAGAGGAGCACCATGTCCCAGCCTCACCAGATTGTTGCATTAAATGAGATCGTCCGCTCATTCCACGACAAATTTCTGGGCACCTACTGCACACTAGATACTAGGGAACAGGATAGATTTCCAGCCCTTATGGCATTTAGACAAAGAACTATGCAAACACTTAAGCATAATGAAGTCAGCATGTGCCACCAGGATGTAAACCCAGGGATCCCATCTAGTTTGTTGAACTTCGTAAGCAAGTCAAGTTTCAGTGGAGATCTGAAGAATGACTATGCAGGAAAAAAGAGGTAGTTAAGTGTTCCTACACTGGAAACCGCAAGTGCAAAGGCCCTGAGGTAGGTCAACAGCAAGTTGGCTGCTTTGGGTAGATGGGGGCTGCTGAGGCAGGACCTTGTAGGTCAAGGTAAGGAAACAGTTATGATTGCTATTACTATTGTTAACAATGCCAAAGACACAGACGCAGACCATGTGACCAACCCCTTGTTTTGGGAAGAATGAGCCAGAGAGGGGCAGATACTTGCTTAAGGTGAGTCTGTGACACAGCCAACACCAGAACCTAAACTTCCAGACTCTGACTAGTGCGCCCTTCCACTGCATCATGCTTAGACAAATGTGGATTTTAAAACAATCTGGTTTTGGTGAATCTGCACAAAAGGCAGACAGAGAAGCCCAGTCCTGACTCTATGCCGGAGCCCCAGCTTCATCTTCACTGGAGGTAACAAGGTCGGCCTGCCTGGGTGCAGAGCCAATGAAAGGATCACGGACTCCATGCACAAGAAACGAATTCCTCAGCCTGTGGTCCAGAGGCTGGGTGGAGCTTCTTGCCCCAGACACTGGATTCCAGACAGTCCGAGGTTGTCTAGTCCCAAACTGTGGGGCCAAAGTTCAGAGCACAGCCAAAAGTTGCCGCTGAGGAAGGGAAGGGCTGGTGAATCTGGGGACAAGCCTTAGGGGAAGTCTGTCAAGGAAATGAATTTAAATGAATCTGGAAATTATGGAGACCCATCCAAAGACCCTCTCTCACTTTACTGGTGGGTAGATGGAGGCCCGGCGAGGGGCGGGAACTCGCCCAAAGCCACGCAGGAAGTCAGTGGCACAGCGAAGACTAGAACAACGAGCTCTGGCTCCCGACCCACAGCATTTCCCATTTCTGGAAGCTGGGGCTGAGGGCTCTGGCCTACAAGCCTGAATTGCTAGCCTTCCTTCTCACCTCCAGGGCTCGATGGCGACAAAGTCCAGGTAACCCGCTGTTAGAGCGAAATGTCTACAGCTGCCGTTTGCAGCGTGACCTGGGGCGTAACGTGGCTGCGGCCGCGCTCCTGGGGCCCCTTCTCAGCTCCAGCGCTCCCCGAAGGCTCGGCGCCCGCCCCCGGCTCCCGGCCCCGGGGCTCAGGACCCACTTACTACGCCGTGAAGCCGGTGCAGGGAAGGCCGCAGCACCCCGGCGGCTCGGAAGAGGCGCGCAGGCGCCCGACCGCGCGGCGGAGCCAGAGGCCCGCCCCCTCCTCGCCCCGCCCCCGGCCCTGGGCCTTCACCGCTCCTCCTCCGGCCGCTTCCTTACAGCCTCTCCCGGCTCCCGTCCTCTCCGCCTCCCGCCGCACCTTCACCTGCCTCAGTGCGGCGCCCTCCGTCACCCGCCCGCACTGCACTTCTCTGCCTTCCTTCTCCTTTCCGTCTCCCTCTCTACCCGTGCGTTAGATCCCACACCCTCTCATTCCCGGTCCGCCCCGCCCCACCCCGCCTCTCCCGGTCACCTTGCACACTCTCCTTCCTCTTTGCCTGCCCCGCCTTCGTCGTCTGTCTCTTATCCCCCTTTGTGCGATTTCTCCCTTCTCCTCCTCCCCGCACCCCTCCGCCTTTCTCGGATCCGGACGCCCCCGGGAGGTTCCCAGGCTGACTTGGGAAGAGGGGGATTTGGGTCCCCTTCTGGATTGCTGAATGCTGTGTGGACTTGGACAGGGCGCTGTCCCTCTCTGGTTTGAGTCTCCAGTCGGTACTAGGAAGGAATTGCTTTCACGTGGAAACTTGTCTAACCCAAGGCAGTTTGCTGAGGTTAGGGTCCTCTGCAGTAATCTAGCTACCTTTTTTTTTTTTTCATTTGATATAAAACAATCATCCTCAGAAATGTTTAAAAGTATAAACTGTGCAAACTAAAAAGCCCAATCTCGCTAACGACTCATTGAGCATTTCTCTGCTCTGACTCTGTCCTTCACTGAGGATGCGGTAGGGGAGAAAAGACGGGATTCCTGCCTTCATGGAACATGAGAGGGGCAGACAGATCAAGTAAATAAGATTTCAGATAGTGATGAGTGCTATACAGGCAATAAAAGAGAATGGCGTCAGAACAGTGTGGGGGCCTCTCTGGGTGAGATGGTTAGGGGAGGGGCAAAGATCTGAATGGCTGCCTGGTGAAGATTAAGGGTCGAGTACTGTAGGTGGGCAGTGGCTCATGGGGGCAGGGAGAAAAGGAGGGCCTCTGCCACCCCACCCCCCACCCCCTTATTCCCTAGGGGTTGCTGCAGTAGCAGATTTGGTTATTCTGCTATCATTTTTCTAGGAGCACACAAACCTGCATATATTTTTTCTTCCTTCTTCTCCGCACCCCACCCCCTCTTTTTATTTTTTTTTTTT
>NW_024412401.1:37099306-37119251 GCF_014898765.1 Herpailurus yagouaroundi
AAAAAAAATTCCTTAAAATATAACAATACAACAAAATTAAAAACAAATCTGAGTATAGTTGACACACAATGTTACATAGTTTCAGGTGAACAACATAGTGATTCAACTTCTTTATACACAGCATAAGCTGTGCTCACAAGTGTAACTACCACCTGTCACCATGCAACACTATTACAACATCACTGACTGTATTCCCTATGCTGTACTTTTTATTCCCATAATTTATTCATCCCATAACTGGAAGCCTGTCTCTCCCACTCTGCTTCACCTGTTTTGGCCGTCTGTCCACCCCCTAGAAGATGATTCTTTTCAGATAATTGAGTCTCCTGAGAGGTTCAGGATTTTGTTGGGTCATGTAACTATTTCAACCCGGGGCACCTGTTGCACAAGGCAGGTGTGTCCCTTGTAATCCATGTGAACGTGGCCCTCATTTTACCGTTTGTCCTTTACATTCTGCCTTTTTCTTTCTCTGAGTAACATTTCAACAGAGATAAAGGAGACTTGAGTGTCACAGAAAAGCCAAGGGCAGGTCCCTGCTGTTCTGAAACAAGAAACAAGCTTTAAAAAAATTTTTTTAATGTTTATTCATTTTTGAGAGAGAGAGAGAGAGAGAGAGAGCATGAGCGGGGGAGGTGCAAAGAGGGACGGAGACACAGAATCCAAAGCAAGCTCCAGGCTCTGAGCTGCCAGCACAGATCCTGACGTGGGGCTCAAACCTGTGAACAGCGAGATCATGACCTGAGCCAAAGAAACACACTTAACCCTGTGCCACCCAGGCTCCCCAGAAACAAGCTTCTTTCTGGTTTGCTAGTTCAAAAATGGGTACACTAGGGGTACCCGGCTGGCTCAGTTGGTAGAGTGGGCGACTCTTGATCTCAGGGTCATGAGTTCAAGCCCCACATTGGGTGTAGAGCTTAGTGGTTATAGTTTCCTAAGTCAGATGGCAGAAATCCTCCTTGGAGGGTTTCATCCCTTGACCTATCCTGTGTGGGCTGTGGCCTTACGATTGCCCCTGGAGACACCTGGGGTGTGATTAGACCAAACACTGCCATAGATCCACTGCTCGTGGAGGAAGCCAAGTTTTTTATATGAGGCTTTTGCCCTTGAGAATCTCATGTTCTCATACATAAGTAAACCCAGCCTGGGGCCACCAGACAGCTCTCCCTTTACCTAAACATTTTCATGTACTTATATAACTTATATTAAAAATATATCATAGAGGAAAGTGCAAACAAGTGTCCATGTCCTTGAATTTTTACAAAGTAAACACTCCCATGCAGCCAGTACTCAGACCAAGAAAAAACATTTCCAGAACTCTAGAGACCTCGTCCACTTCCGCTTGCTTACCCCCGCCTGGTTCAACTGGCTTTTGACCTGTAATATAAATGGGATAATACAAGCATACACTCTTTTGTCTTGCCTCTTTTGCTCAAGTTTTGTTTGTAAGATTTATCCATGTTGCTGTGTTCTTGCAGGTCATTCATTCTCCTACCTGTAATATTCCATGATATGAATATGCCACATTTTATTGTTTTTTTAAAAATGTTATTATTTTTCAAGATTTTATTTTATTTTATTTTTCAACGTTTATTTATTTTCTTTGGGACAGAGAGAGACAGAGCATGAACGGGGGAGGGGCAGAGAGAGAGGGAGACACAGAATCGGAAACAGGCTCCAGGCTCTGAGCCATCAGCCAGAGCCTGACGCGGGGCTTGAACTCACGGACCGCGAGATCGTGACCTGGCTGAAGTCGGACGCTTAACCGACTGCGCCACCCAGGCGCCCCTCAAGATTTTATTTTTAAGTAGTCTCTACACCCAATGTGGGGCTCAGACTCACAATCCTGAGATCAAGAGTTGTGTGTTCTACCAACTGAGCCAGCCAGGCGCCTGTTTTTTTTTTTTTTTAATACGAAATTTATTGTCAGATTGGTTTCCATACAACACCCAGTGCTCGTCCCAACAGGTGCCCTCCTCAGTGCCCATCACCCACTTTCCCCTCCCTCCCACCCCCCATCAACCCTCAGTTTAGTCTCAGTTTTTTTTTTTAAGTGAACTTTTTATTTTTTTTAATTTTTTTTTTCAACGTTTATTTATTTTTGGGACAGAGAGAGACAGAGCATGAACGGGGGAGGGGCAGAGAGAGAGAGGGAGACACAGAATCGGAAACAGACTCCAGGCTCCGAGCCATCAGCCCAGAGCCCGACGCGGGGCTCGAACTCCCGGACCGCGAGATCGTGACCTGGCTGAAGTCGGATGCTTAACCGACTGCGCCACCCAGGCGCCCCTAAGTGAACTTTTTAAAAAGTACTTGGGGCTTGAACTCACGACCCTGAAATCAAAGGGTCACGTGCTGTACCAACTGAGCCAGCCAGGCACCCCAGCACAATGTACTGTTGATGGGCACTTGGGTTATCTCCAGTTTTTGGTTATTACAAACATTAGAAAATGTTGATATGAACATTCTTGAATATGTAGGTCTTTGGGTGAACATATGCACACATTTCTGTTAGGTAAATACCTAGATGTGGAATCATGGAGTCAGGAACTATCTATGTGTTCAGCTTTAGTGGATAGGGCCAGTTTTCTGAAGTGGTTGTACCAGTAATGTCTCAGAGTTCCAATAGCTGCACATTCTCAACCACTGGCTTATCTCTTTTTAAAACTAGGCACTTTGACGGAAGTATGGTGGTATCTCATTGTGTTTAAAAGAAAAAATTTTTTTTAATGTTTATTTATTTTTGACAGAGAGAGAGAGACAGAGACAGAGCATGAGTGCGGGAGAGGCAGAGAGAGAGAGGGAGATACAGAATCGGAAGCAGGCTCCAGGCTCTGAGCTGTCAGCACAGAGCCTGATGTGGGACTCGAACCCACAGACCGTGAGATCATGACCTGAGCTGAAGTCGGATGCTTAACCGACTGAGCCACCCAGGCGCCCCATCATTGTGGTTTTAATTTGAATTTCTATGTTGACTAATGGAGATAACACCTTTTCATATATGCATTGGCCATGTTTTCATTTATTTTTATTTACACAAATAACACACAAATATAACTTTCTTAGATAAAACACATGAATATAAAAATGCATCTGAAGCTAGGAGAACACCTAAAAAGCTAAAATTCCCCTGAAACCAATCCCTTCTCCAGTTTTGAGCACTGGACTTGGAGTCTGGAGACCTGAAGCCCAGCCCTGGTCTGCCAATGGCTTGTGTGGATTTGAACAATTTCCCTTTCTGGGTTTGTCTCCCATCTATACAATTAGAGTGTGTAACTAGATGGTCTCTAAAGACCTCTTTGCTGTCCTGACCACTGTTTGAGTGATTACAAGACACTCCATATGATGGGGATGGCCATTTGCCCCTATATCCATTCTCTCCTTTTTCCTTAGTAACTTAATCCAAGTTTCAGCTGAGCCACCTGGCTGCCCCACTAGACTCTGTTTTCCAGCTTGCCTTACACAACTAGCTGCGACCGTGACTAAGTTCAGACAAGAGCATATGGACAGAAGTGATATGTGCAACTTTTGGGGTGTGCCCTTATAAAGAAGCATCTTGCCCTCCATTCATCTTTCTCCTCTTTCTGCTGACTGGAGAGGAGCTAATGGTGGGAACTGAACTCGCCATCTTTGACCATGAGATGGAAGCCGAGATGTGTTTAGGAGGACGGAACAAGGAGGGCGCCTGGACCCACCACACCGTGTAGCTGACATGGTCTGGACTGCTCAGAGAGAAATATTTTCTTCTTAGCTATCATTACCTTGGCTTTTGTTATGACCACTGAACTTGAATCCTGACTAATACAGAGTAACTGGGGAATGACTTTAAATTGGGTGTCAGGGCAGGGTTTCTGAGGAAGTGACGTGTCAGCCAAGATCTTAACAATAAAAAGGAGACAGCCACACAGATTCTGGGGAAAAGCATTCCAGGCATGGGCGACCACTGCTGAAAAGCTCTGAGACTCCACTAGACTTCTGTGTAATGAGGCATACCTGGTCAGTCATGGTGCCACATCTCCAATGCCATTGTTGATGGTGACTGAATGAAGAGGCTGGTTCATATGACCTGAGTGGGGCCAGTCAGAGAGCTCCAGAGATTTGTCGTGAATGATGGGAGAGGGTCTTTCTTTGGGATTGTAAGTCATAAGGACCATTTAAGGATCCTGTGGCTGTCAAGTGGCAAAAACCCATCTTAGAATAAAGCCAAGCTGAGGCAACCATATAAGAACTATGAAGAGACATAGTTTCTATGAAAGCCTTTAACCCTAGACCCAAGCACACCTGACCTTATTGAAATCCAGTTATAAAAACCAATCATTTACTTTTTTGCTACTGAATTGGATTCTGTCACTTGCAACCATAAGTATCTGGAATATGGGACGCTGGAAGTCACAGGCCCTTATATGTGGAATTGGCACAGTCCATGTAGGCTATGGGGTATGGGGCAGGTCAGGAGTCCTCCTTTCCTAGCTGGGGAATTGTTAGTAAAGTGGTTGGTTGAAATACCTGTTGTTTTTTGGGACCCTCAACCATTTGCCCACTGAAGGTGTAGTTTTAGGGATCGTAGTAGAAAAGTGAGATTGGGGAGCGCCTTGGGTGGCTCAGTCGGCTGAGCGTCCGACTTCAGCTCAGGTCGTGATCTCACGGTTTGTGAGTTCGAGCCCCGTGTCAGGCTCTGTGCTGACAGCTCAGAGCCTGGAGCCTGCTTTGGATTCTGTGTCTCCTCCACTCTCTGCCCCTCCCGTGCTCATGCTCTGTCTCTCAATAATAAACAAACAAAAAAAAGAAGTGAGATTGGTGGAATGTATTGGCTATTTGTTGTGGCCTTTAGGAAGGACCTACAAGAAACAGACAAGCTACCATCTAAGCAGGCACATCAGAGGGAAATAAAGTCAAGTCTCATTAAGAGAGGCTCTGAATGCTCACCAACTGCCTGTGGTGCTTGGAAGTCTGAGAATATGCCTTGCCAATTGTGAAAGCTGAGTTCTCTCTGCACAAGGATAAAATTACGACTAGCAAGAGCAGGGCACATAGCAGGAGACTGGGACTGTGGAGGAACTAGATCCTTCAGGACCACCTAAACCCCTTCAGCTTGCCTGCCTGGCCATTGCCTCTGGAAACAAAACAGTGGGGCTGGAGCAGATACTTAGGTGGCTTCTGATGACAAATCCTGACTTCAGAGGGCACCACTGCACATAGGCCGTGATGCCTGAAGGCAACTCAGCCCTTGGTGTACCCCCTTGAGTAGCATCATGTTAGATCCCTAATTTATCTGTTCACTAGGAGATGGTGGGCACAGTGTTTGTTAAAGGTAGAGGCCTTGGAGTTGAGCTATGTGGGTTCGAATTCTAGTTCTAACCAGGAGTGTTTTCAGTGATGGGGTTTTAGATCCAGTTCTGCTACAACTTGAGTGGCCCTGGGTGAGTCATCAACTCTCTAGGTATAGCTCCCTCACTGCAAACCCAAGCTAAATTTAGGACTCCCCCTCTACCCTCTCTCCCAAGCTTTCCCATCTTAGTAAATGGCCCATCAGCCACCAGGAGCTCAAACCAAGTTTATCCTTCCCAAGAAATCGACCTCCTAAATCCATTCCCCTCTTCACCCCCTCTGTCACCACTCCAGTCCAGGCTACAAAATCTCTCCTCTGCGCTTTGCCAGTGCTGTCAAATGTTTTCATCAAATGCAAAATCAGAGTGCATCGTTCGCCTGCTTAAAATCCTTCAGATGGCTTTCCTTTCGCTTGGAATAGAGTCTGGAAAGGCTTCCATCTTCCTTACACGTGGCTTTTGACCCCCGCATGGCTCGGCCCTGGTCTTTTTGTCCTTCACTGTGCTCCAGCCACACCTGCTTTGTGTTCTAGCTCATTCTAGACATGGAGTTCCTTCTGCCCGGAGTGCTCTTAGCTTGGCTGCTTATCCTTCAGGTCAAGGGTTAAATGTCAGCCTCTCAGGGAAGCATTTTCTGACCCTTCAAACCCAGTCAGGTCCTGGTGACCTTCACAGCGCCCGTCACATCACCGGTGACACATCGACCTCCTGGTTCTCCTCACGGAGACTCATCCTTATTCCGCTTAATGTTTACTTCTGGGCGGGGGGGGGGGGGGTCTGGGACATATGCAGAGTGGTTTGCCTCCTGTGGAGTTTGTACCTAAAGAGCAAGGTCTGTCTCCTGTCTCTCTATGCTGACAAGAACCAGGCCTCATATTAGCTTGGCAATGATGAGTCTGGGATGGTGCTGAAGAACGTTCCCCTTCATACTAATCAGAAATGAGCTCAGGCGCCAGGGGCCAAGGGGCCAGGACATCAGGTCCTTAGTTAGGTCAGCCGCAGCTCTGACTCAACCAGGAGTCAGAGGAGACTGGTCTGTCTACAGGAGCTGCCGGGAGTTCGTAATTGTACTACTTAAAATGGATTGTACTGCTTTAAAGTCTGAATTGAACCTGCTTTGGCCCGAGATTTGGGATTTCTCGTCACTTTGCAGATGGGCAGGAAGACTTGCAAAATGGCCCCTCTATAGCCGGGCCTTAACCTTTCCTAAGAGGAACATTATGCCGTGAGTCTCGGAAGAATGAAAGCACGCATCCAGGCACCCAAGCCAGAAACCCATGAGGGCACCCTTGTTTCCTCTTGTTCCCTAGACTTAAAAAGCTCAGGCAAAATCTGCTAATTCTGCCTGAATTAATGTATCCTGAGTACTTCTACTCCTTCCTGCCTCTGCTGCTACCACCCTGGTCCAGGCCAGTGTCAGTGCTCTCTGGGGTCTACAAGAGCCTCCCAACCAGCCTCTTTCTCACGCTTCCTTTTTTTCATGGCAACAGAATGTGGGAAAGTGGAACACACATAACTCCTGGTTAAGATCCTTCAGATGGCTTTCTATCAAATGCAAAATAAGACCAAGCTTCTTACAAGGCGCAGGGCCTACCTTTCCAACCTCCAGTCCGGTCAATCACCCTCCTCTTCCTCACCCTGCTCCCAGGAGCCCTGCCAAGCTCCTCCCACTGCAGGACCTTTGCACACTTTGTGTCATTCTTGCAGCTTCTGGTGCACTTGCCTCTGTTCTCTGGGAGGATCCCTTCTTGTCCCTTGGCCTCAGGGAGGGCTTCTCGACCACGCTCTTGAGACACACCCATGGTCTGTTATTTTTGGTGTCAGACCCTTTCTTTCCTTCAAAGCGCTTATTACAACTTGTAACTGCTTTGTTTTCTCATTGTTGTCTGTCTCCCTATTATCCCTGCATAGATTTCATACACAGAGACAGGCTGAGGTCTGTCCTGCTATATCCCCAGTACCCGGCACTGTGTCTGGGCACCGAGCCGATGTTCTCAAACATTTTCTCGACAGAAAAGCCTTTTTGGTGGTGGCATCTTGAACAGCCAGGGACTCTCTCTTTGCTTCTGAACTTTGATCTTCAGAAGGCAGCGTTTCTGCTCATGAACAAGTAACTCTTCTCTGGGTATATGGCTCAAAGCAGACGATCTCAGGCAGCCTGGCAACATGGACCCAGGTGGGAAGCACCTTCTGGAGGAATCGTGGCAAATCTCAAGTCTAAACCCGAAGATGTCAATCTAGGCCTCTGTCCCAGGGCCCAGCTATGCTGCCAGAGGCCTCGGGCTTTCCAGAGCTTCTCATGATTCAAGATGCAACCGCCCTCCTCTTTCCCTAATGCTCCAAGCCCCTCTCCTGGGCCCTGCCAAGCCTGTGCCCTTGGCTCCCGGTAGCTTTCAAGATGAAGCCACGCCAGAAGAAGGAGCTGGGGTGGTGGAGGAGGGCCTCAGGGATGACCCAGGGGAGGGGCAGGGAAGCCCGGGATGGCCAGTGAGACTCGAGTGGCGGGATCTGGCATGCTGGCAGAAAGCATGCTGGCAGAAAGCACCTACTAGCATGTGAACAGGAAGAGCGCGCGGGCACAGTTCTAAAGCAGCATTTACTTTGGTTTTCACTTCTGCAAGGCCCCGGGACCTTTTAGAAGTTCTAGTTATGGGGTCTTGTACGCCGTCTCCATCACTCCTCCTTCAGCCACTGCAATAGCTGAGGCGTGTAGTAGGTGATGATGATGTCGGCACCTGTCGGGGAACAGAGGCAGGAAGTGGGGAGAGGCCAGGCATCAGCTCTGGGCACACCTTCCGGGAGATGAGGGCCAAGGGTGGGGGAGGCGACTACCATGAAGAGGCATAGCCCGTGGGTGTCACAACAGGAGACTGAGCCCAGCTCCGGTCAGTTAAGGCTCTGCACACTGTGTAACCCTGGGCAAGTCATTTTCTCTTACTGGGCCTCAGTTTGCCAACGGATAAAATGCACAACGGGAGAAATAAGTAAGTTATAAGTGCCCTTCTGATGCTGTGCACACCAACAAAACCAGTTCCCGTTTACGGAGTGGTGAGCATTTGCTGATTATACATATCATCTCATTTAATCCTCCTGACAGCCATGCATCAGGTACTTTTTATCCCCAGTTTATAGACAAGGACACTGAGGTTCACAGAAGTGGCTTGGCTGAGGTCTCAAAACCAAAATGTAATAGCCAGCTCTGCTGTCTTCACTGTTCCATGTTCTGTTCTGCAATTCCATATCCCCTCCTCACCCTGTGTTTCTTTACATCACTGGTATTTCCAGGCATAAGGCTCTAGGCTGTCTCGTGACTTTATTTCCCTTTCTAGGCAAAGTGCCCATCAGCCCCGTGGCACAGGTCAAAAACCCCCAGCCCGGCCTGTTTACCTGCGCGGCGAAAGGCGGTCATGGCCTCCAGCACAGCAGCCTTGAGATCAAATGCCCCGGCCCGGGCTCCGTGCCACAGCATGGCGAACTCTCCAGAAACGTGGTACACAGCAAGCGGGAGCTCAGGGTGCTGAAGAAAAGCAGCGGTGGGTACATGAATTGAAGTGGAATGGTGGCATGCCTCTAGGAATGTCCTTTCCTCCCTGCTCAACCTGTGAGCATCTGGAGCCCCATCCCCTGTGTCACTGCTGCTGGCAGCCTGGCCCATTCTTCTTCTTCTTCTTCTTTTTTTTTTTAATAATGTTTATATTTTTGTTTGAGAGACAGTGAGGAAGAGGGAAGGAGGGAGGGGCAGAGAGAGAGGGAGAGAATCCCAAGCAGGCTCCGTGCTCAGGGCAGAGCCCGACAAGGGGCTCGATCCCATGACTGCGAGATCACGACCTGAGCCCAAATCAAGAGTCAGACGTTTAACCAACTGAGCCACCCAGGTGCCCCTAGCCTGGCCCCTTCTCAAACTGTGAAAGCATAGCTGCTCAAAGGCCCCTGTGAGCCCCGGGGCCGATGCCCGTGGGGGTTCCAAGGCATGGATGTGGTGGAAGGACTCCTATTCAGGGGCCGACTGCTCTGAACTCAGAGTCTGCAGTCTCCCAGTCTGAGGTCCCAGAGTCTGTGGACAAACTCGCTCATTTCCCTGAGCCTCTCTCTGCTGGTCTCTGCTCCGTCTGCTCACCTTGTCCTTCACCTCTCGCACGATGTCCAGGTAGGGCATTCCTGGCTTTACCATGAGCACGTCGGCTCCTTCCCGCACATCCCGCGCCTGCGGGATGAAGTACTGTGTGGGTAGTGCCCGGGAGGCGAGCTGGGAGGGGGACGGGCCAGGTGGGGCTCGAGGTCTGGTCACTCACCACGGCTCGGAGGGCCAGGCCCCGTGCTCCTGGCGGCAGCTGGTAGCAGCGGCGATCGCCAAAAGCTGGGCTTGACTGGGCCGCGTCCCTGGGAAGCAGAGGCATCAGGGTGGGCGCCAGCTCTAGGCTGATGGGTCAGGGGTTTGAGAACGGGCCCCTGCCAATCCCCACTTACCGGAAAGGTCCATAGAAACAGGATGCAAATTTGGCGCTATAGCTCATCACTGATACCTACAGGGAGAAAGTGGGGGTCAGGGTTCAGGCAGCTCTTTCCAGATGTGTCAGGGTGAAGTGACAGGGAGAGAAAGGATGTAGGCTGGGAAGCAGAGTGCCCGCGGTCTAGTCCCATTAAAGCTCTGGGCCTTGGTTTCCCCGTGTGAGGTGCAGAGGTTGAGATGGATCCCAAAGGCCTCGTCCAGTGCTGTTTTCACTTCTGTGATTCTTTTTTTTTTAAGTTTTTTAATTCATTTTATTTTTGAGAGAAAGAGAGAGAGAGTGTGTGTGTGTGGGAGGGACAGAGAGAGAGAGAGAGAGAGAGAGAGAGAGAGAATTCCAAGCAGGCTCCACGGTGTCAGCACAAGGCCTGACATGGGGCTTGAACCCACGAACCGTGAGATCATGATCTGAGCCGAAATCAAGAGTCGGACGCCTGACTGAGCCACCCAGGTGCCTCTCACTTCGGTGATTCTTAGCACATGTGGGGACAGGGCTGGTCCAGGCTGTCTCCTTGCCCTCCCCACACCCGTTGCCACACTCCCCACCCTACCCTGTTGCCAAGTCCATGTGCCATCAGGGCCTCCTTGATGGCTTCCACACGTCCGTCCATCATGTCCGATGGGGCTACCACCTGACATCCTGAGGGGCAGAGGGTGGCCTTGAGAACTCCGGGACCCCTGTATCCACTCTGCCACCTCCCTGACCCGGAGCTGCTCATCTCTGCCGGAGGCTCACTCACCTGCCTTGGCATAGGCGAGTGCTACTTCTGCCAGCCGCTGGCGGCTCTCCTCGGCCTGGAATGTGCCGTTCTTGCCCAGGAGCCCTGCAGGACAGATGGCTGGGTTTGGGGGAGCGTCTAGGTCCCCGGCCTATCCCACCTGCAGGAGGTCTCGGGCAGCAGGACTTGGGGAGGCGGGGGAAGCTCACCACAGTGACCGTGAGAGGTGTAGGGACACAAGCAGACATCACAGGCCACCAGGAGGCTGGGGAACGTCTTGCGCAACAAACGGATCGCCTCGACGGCTGGGGAGTCCTCAGAGTCGGCTGCAGAGCCCCGTTCGTCCTAGTGGCCGGGGAAGGACAAAGCGGTAAGTCTGTGACCTGAAGCCCTCCGGAGGCAGGACGGCCAGACCTCACGGACCACCCGGCTCCCTGCGTAGGGACGCAGTAAGGACTGTCTCCATTTTGCACAGGGCACTTGACCTACCCGGTCAGGGTGTCACAGCCCTACTAGGCTTCCTGTCCCTCCATGGGTGCGGTCATTAGACAGGGGCAGTGTCCACTCACCCAGGCCCCAGGGCCAGCACGTGGCGGTAATGAGAGTGTGGTCAGCGTGGAACCTCAGCTCACCCTCACGCCTCCCTCCCTTGCCCTCCCCTCCAACTCTGCTTCTGGTTCTCCACCTTAGGGACTCTGCTGGGGACTCCAAAGACCAGGACGCAGCGCAGGCCCTCTTCCACCAGGGGCTTCAGCATCTCTTCCAGCCGGTTCACACCATATCTGCATGGGGGTGGGGCGGAGGGCCCGAAATGAGGTAGGTCCCAGGCAAGGGGTCCCCTCACCTGTCTGTTAAGAGCCAAGTTGCACACGGCACCAGGATGGCTCAAGCCCCACAACACAGGGAGGGGTAGGAATGCACCCACCAAACAGATGGGAAAACAGAGACCTGCAGAAACAGAGCTATGGAATTTAGCTCTGGAAGGCCCCTCCAAGGTTCCCGCTGAACTCCCATTTGCAGTCCAGCTCCCCCTGCAATAGACTCTGCTATGACATCTCTGGTGATGAATGGATTGCTCGTCCCTTTATGAGGCTGCCTCTTGTGTTGTGGAGCAACTCTGTCCCTGAGAAAACCCTTCTCTCTACTGGGCTGGGGAGCTTCTCCAGATCTATCTCTTGGGTCTGCTTCCTGGCACCTCCACCTGGGAAATCTCTCCCTCCATCCTCCCCTGGCCCTCCCCACCATGTCCCCTACCTGGCCACTCCCGGGAGGCTGTCGATGGGCTGTACGTCATCAGGAACGTCCCTGCAAGAGCGGGGAGGGGTGGGCTATGGACTGGTGGCTGTGGGAAGGGCCAGTGGCGAGGGTGTGACCGGGAGGGATGGCTGGGGAGATGGGAAGGAGTAGAGAAGCGGGGACGGTGGGAGGAGGCTGGGGTCCAGTGTCTGGTTCCCTGCCTGGCCAAGCCCAGGGCCTGAAATAGTAACAGGAACGACAAAAGAGTGACAGTGACAACAGAAGCGACTGGACTAAAAGAACAGTAATCACAGGAAGGAGTCAAATAGCTAAGAACTTGGACTCTAAAGTCAGCAGGCCCTCGCCGGCCCTCCCAGCCATTTACTGGCTGGGTGACCTTGGCCAACTTGTACCATCTCTCTTTGAGGCCAGGCCCTCCATCTGTATTTGGGTGGATTCGTTCATTCATTCAACAAATATCGAGCACTTATTATGTGCCAGGTACTGTTTACTCTCTGGAGATACAAACTGAACAAAACAGACACAAATCCCTGCCCTTGTGGAGATGACACTCTAGGGAATAATAGCCATACCTTCTTCACACAAATACTGTCAGGACTGAATGAGGGAATACATGTAGGTGCTTAGCATAGTACCCGGTACACAGTAAGCACTCAATAAATGTCAGCCATTGCTATTACTAATAATCACGGCTGCCACCTCTTACATGTACATAGCTCTTTACAAATCTACAGAATGCCTTCTCAGCTTCTGTCTTATTGCAAAAGGATGCAACAAGGCCCGATGTTATTATTCAGGATGGCAGGCCGGGGTTATTATTCTTATTTTCCAAATGGGGAAGACTGAGTTCTTTCAAGGTTTGTTTGGTTCCTAAAACTTGTCCTTAACCCACTCTCAACCTCTCTCTCTTTTTCACACACACACACACACACACACATACACACATACACACACACACACTCACACACTCTCTCTCTCTCTCTCTCTCTCAAACACACAGACACACACACACACACACACACACACACACAGATCAGAGACCTGGACCATTCCTGGGACTCACGTGACAAAGATGGGGTAGATGAGGTTGGAGGCGCTGAGGGTGGCGGTGGCCGTCTGCCAGGCGCGAAGCAGCGGGTGGAAGTAGCCGCTGTGCAGAACGGACTGGGGCTGCATGGTGGGCAGAGCAACAGGCAGCCAGCTGGTTGAAACCGAGGGCTCCCGAGGTGTCTGCTGTGCCCTCAGCTCTGTGTACAGCTCTGGGGGACAAGAGGAGGCACATGAGACATGGACCCTGTCTCCAGGAGATGGCTACCCCCCCCACCCTCCCCCCCGCCGCCCAAGCTCTTCCAGATTCCTGCCTCCGCTGCTTTCTGGCCAGTGCACCTCCGATGTGGTTCACCAAGGCCGGTCTACGACGAGGTAAGTAGAGAAAGAGAGGTAGGTCCTTTGGACACTCTCCTGGCTACTGGAACCTAATAACATAAGATTTGGACTTGTGTTTTATAGGATCTCTCTCTTTTTCTCAAATAACATTTCTCCAGCAATTCAATTTTATTTTATTGTATGTTATCCAAGGAAATCAATCTGTGATGGATTAGAAATAAGGATGAGAAGGGGCGCCTGGGTGGCTCAGTCGGTTAAGCGGCCGACTTCGGCTCAGGTCATGATCTCTCGGTCTGTGAGTTCGAGCCCCGCGTCGGGCTCTGTGCTGACAGCTCAGAGCCTGGAGCCTGTTTCAGATTCTGTGTCTCCCTCTCTCTGACCCTCCCCCGTTCATGCTCTGTCTCTCTCTGTGTCAAAAATAAATAAACGTTAAAAAAAATTAAAAAAAAAAAAAGAAATTAGGATGAGAAGCACTGATATAGCCAACATTTAAACTTTGTTTATTCCATGAAAAATGTTCATGTGCTTGGCAGAAATTTTAGATAAGCAAAAAGAGAAAAATCTCCTGTAATTCTACCTCTAGAGAAAAGCACCATTAACACCTCGGTAAGGAGACTTCTGGCCAGGCGACTTCTGGCCTGGCGCAACACACACTAAGAGGATTAAATAGCACCTGACAGACAGACAGACTGGTAGACAGAACTCCTGTAGAGTGGCCATGGAAGCTGTCTTTTCCAGCCTCATAGCCTCCTGCTGCTCCCCAAGCACAAGCCACACTTGGCCTTGGCCACTTTCTGGAAGGTTTCTGTCCCCTTTACCTAGAAGGTTTGTGCTCTCTCCACAACCTCCTCGCCCCCAAATCCTACCAGGTGTCCCTTCTTCCCTCTCCCACTAAGCCTCTCTTGCCCAGATCCTAATCTCTCTTATGTAACAGCTCTTTGTGGATCTAACTTATGTCATTCTAGTAGACAGTGCTTCTGCAGGGCATGGTCCACAGTGAGTTCACTTCTGCCCTCCTCCCCACCCCCCAGCACTCTGCCACACAGTAAATGTTTAACTGCATGAAGTATAAGACAATATGCCCTAATGCCAAGTAAGTGGTGTAAGACAGAAGGAAGCTGGGGCATTACCATTCATTTCTTGAGCACCTACAACATGCCAGGCCACGCTGGGCACTTGTACACATGATTTCTCATCAAGGTGGCACTATAGTCCAGGTGGTAGGGTGGATGGAGTACCTCTCAGAGAGGAACCACCACAAGCGTACCAGGAGTTCCAATGTGAGTTTGGAGGTTGGAAGAAGCTCGTTGGAGGAAGACAGGGGCTTAAATTTGGATGTTTCGGGATGAGTGGGTTCAGCTTGGCAGAGGGAAAGGGGCGAATGTTCCCTCAGGAAGGGAAGTGAGGGGCAAAGGTGGGGAAGGAGGAAAGGCTGTTCTGAGGGCTGAGAAGACAATTGAAGATGTATGTCCTAGGGAGGGGACAAAGGGAGGCCAGACTGAGGACAGGGAAGATGGGGGAGGGGAGGGAGGTGGAGGTGGGGAGGTGGGAGTAGCCTAGTCAGAGCCTGGCTTTAGGAAGATAACTCTTGCAGGCTGAGAAGAGGAGCACAGAGACTGTGGGGGTAGATGGGAGGAAAAGGAAGGGCCACCGTAAGGCAGCCAAGAGTCCGTCTCTTGGGACGGATGCTCTGAGCTTCCGTGACCCAGATGGCAATGGAGACAGGGACAAGGCAGGAAGAGGGTGGTGGGGAGCTGAGTTTTTGGAGGTGCCTGGGACAATACTCAGTAGCCAAGTGGGGGCGGGGGGAAGAGCCACCAGTCTCTCCTTGTATGAATGGGACCTCAAGGCCCAGGGAAGGGCAAGGACTTACCCAAGGTTACACTTAGCAAGTTAAGAGGCTAAAACAGTAGGGCTAGAAATCTGGTGTCAATTCCTAGGTGGAGAATGGGGGATGGGGGTCCTTGAGTACGCTGATAATGCCTTTCTCTCAGGTCCTTTTAGCCCCCCTCCCAACCAGCTCAGGGGCCCATTTTATCCAATTCTCCTCCTTGGCAGGGCTGGGGTTATCAGGAGCCACACAAGGACCCGCCCTACTACCACACCCCTTGGCCAACCACATCATTGGACACAGAGGCGAGTCAGGTCTCCCCAGTGATGTCCTAGCCCCTAAATGAGCAATCAGTCATTCAGCAGATGCAAAGTCCTAAGTGCCCATTTTGTGCAAGACTTTGCTGTCAGGTCTGCTAGGGGTTAGCTCAGCTCAGAAAGGTTAAGTCCTCTGCCTAAGACCACGCAGCTGGTTAGTAATGGGCCAGAATTTGAATCTGTTTTAGACAGTGAGTATAGGGTTTTATCTACCATACCCATAAACACTTGATAAACACTTGATTCAACAGGCATCTCTCTGCCTGTACTACCTTTGCCTTGTGGGTGGGAGAGATGGATAGGCAAGAGAAAAGATACTGAGTGTACGTTATGTGCTGGGCACTGGACCAGGTACCTTTACATGTATCTCATCTAACCGCAGTGGTCCTTCCAACTTTTAGTGATAAGGAAACGGAGGCTCGGAGAGGTTAAGTGACTTGTTTGGAGCCCAGTCAGATTTTGAACGTGCCTCTGATTCACCTCCTAGAGAACAACCTTTGTAGCAGGACCCTGTCTTCTGGAATCCAAAGCTGCATTCCACTGACCTCAACTCCCCATCTACTTTAGAAGGCTGGGCCAGCAAATGCCTTCTGCTTATCAGAAGCAGCACAGCAGGCCAGCCAAGGTGCTTTGCAGCCCAAATTTTACCACAAGGAGGCTGGGAGGTTGGGGGCGGGGGCAAGGGTGAGAGGGTTGAGGGGGAGTCCTCACTAGGGCACAACCATTTGTGTCTGTTTCTTCTTCCTTTTTTTTTTTTTTTTAATGTTTATTCATTTTGAGAGAGAGAGCAAGAGAGAGCAAGAGAGAGCGAGAGTGCACACGGGCGTGAGCTGGGGAGGGGCAGAGAGAGAGAATCCTACACAGGCTCCATGCTGACAGCACAGAGCCCAACACGGGGCTCGATCTCACGAACTGTGAGATCACGACCTGAGCCAAAATCAGGAGTCGGCCGCTTAACCATCTGAGCCACCAAGGTACCCCTGCATCTGTTTCTTTAATTTTAGGATTAGGGAGAGATTTGATTTGAGAAACGGGTGTCAGTGCTGAGAAAATTAGAAAGTTGAGAATCACCAATCCTGTCCATTTCTTACATTCTGATGTGGAAAACGAGGTGCAGAGAGGTGACAGGCCTTGTTTGACATCACACAGTGAGTCAGGTACGGAGCCGGGCTTGACCATGAGTCTCCAGCCTTCTAGTCCAGTGCCCTGTCACCTACACCACACACTGTCATTCTGTTACAACAGGCACTTAATTACTAAATATTTGTGGAATAGAAAAACAGCCTCTAAGCCAGAGTTGCCTGTTTGCAGACCCAAATCCATGCCAAGGTTTTGCTTTGCAAAAAGTCCCTCAAGACTGGGAGATTTCCACACATTTGGGAGGGCACTTCTTCCAAATCAAGGGACCTGCAAGCCACAGCTTAAATCCTGTGACACCTCAAAGACAATGGCAAGTCACCGTGGGACTCACCACGGGACCACCTATGCTCACCCACATTAGAGCAGGTTAGCTTAGCTGGAAGGCAGCAGCACAGGGTGGTGTAGAGAGAACCTTGTTTCAGGGTCATAGAGGCCCAGGTCTGATCTGTGCTGTGTGGGTGACTTCAGGGAAGGTTGCTGGCCTTTCAGGGCCTTCATTTCATAATCTATAAAATGGGAATGATACTACCAAACCTGCAAAGCTGCGGAAATTAGATTAGAGATAGTTAGGAGGTACGTGCCTGGCACCAGGTAGCAGCACAGTAAACGTGTAGCTACTTTTATCATCATTCGGAGCAGAACTGAACTGGAAGGAGATCTGGAGTGAGCCCAGCAGTGCCTTCCCCACCACACCCAGAAGGGAGAACTTGCACTCAAACCTGTGTGGCTGCAGGGTCTTCTGAGATACCACACAGACGCTACCGTAGAGGGTGGACTAGATGTTAATCTATGGGAGGCACCTGTGTCTCCAGGAGCCAAGGATGGCTTTGTGCAAGAGGTAGTTCTGCAGACTGATTATGAAGGTACTTCCTTCCTTAAGTCACTAAGTTGGGACCTGAGAGCTGCCAGAATGGGGGTGAGGGGGTGGGTCAGAAGGAGCTGCAAGGCCTGAACTTCCCATGTTTCGCTCTGCTGAGGATTTCAGAGGCTGTGCTCTTGGCGCAGAGGGTGGGGAACTGCTGCCAGCTCTGGCAGGCTCTGCCACTAGTTGGGGAGGAGGCAGTCAGGAGGGCCAACTAAGTAGAAGGTGGCCAGGGCTGAGAAATCCAAAGCCCCAGAAGGGCCCAGGACAGCAGCTGTCAGGCAGTTCTGAAAAGGGACCAACTAACCAGCATTTCCTGAATATCTACCCTGAGCCATCCCAGTGCTGGATACAGGGATTAAAGAGAAGCGGAGACCGAGGCCTTGACCTAGGGCTTTGAAGAGCCCAGCCTCTTCTGGGCTTAGCCATTTGGAGCTACAACGAGAATCGGCCAGTTCCACAGACTCCTAGAATATCTTGGCTAAGAGGCTCCTTAAAGCTTGTTGATTACATCATCAAAATAATGGTGAACTGGGCTCAGAGAATGGCAGACACTGGCTCAAGATCTCGCAAGGGGTCAGTGGCAGATCTGGGCCTAGAATCCAGGTCTCCAGCAGCCCAGTTCTCAGTGCCGACCATTAGCCCTTGCTACTTTAAGTATAGATTTCAAAGCTGCTTACCAGCAGAGTTGGGCTTGTGGAGAACTCTGAATGAAATAGGGGGGTATAAGGAAGGAGGCAGAACGTTGACTCTGGACTTGGCTACAGCTGACAGCCTGATGGTTAAGCGTGTGGGATTTGGAGACAGTAGACATGGGTTCAAATCCTGGTTCTGTCACTTTTCAGCTGTGCGATCTCAGTTTCGTATCTGGCAAATGGGGACCTGAACCGACCTCAACGGGCTGTTGTAGCCTTAATGGGCCAATGGATGTGACTTATGTATAAATCTAACACAAAGCGACTGTTACTGTCTCCACTTCCCTCCTCCTCCTCCCCCACCCCCCCCAAATCCTTCAAGGCACCTCAGGCTCTGCACTGATAGAGAACTCACCAAGGGTCTCCAAGGGAGTGGACCCCAGAGAGGAGATGCAGAGCCCGGAGCCGGGCCCCCAATGGCTACATCCCCGCGGAGACCCCAATCCTGGGTGCAGCAAGGCAATCTAAACAAGGGCCCCACAAGGACTCTGCCCCCGGCTGCACCGCCAGCGCTTTACGCGCACGGCACATTTGGGTCTGGGGACAAGGGACTCTTGGTGCCACAGCCTCCACCTCCAAGTCCGCCGTCTCCCCGAGTCCGGCCCCCACTCACCTGGCTCCTCAAGGGCTCAGAGCTGCCGCTCCCGCCACCGCCGTAGCTCTTTTTAGTCTCCCGGGGCCCACGTGGGGGCGGGGCAGCTCACCCGGAAGCATCTCCCCCCTTGCAGCCCGCCCCAATCAGCGTTAAGGCCACGCCCCCTACGGGCACTGGGCTGGCGGGCTGGTCAGCTCCGGCCTCGGCCCCGCCCACACTCATCGAGGCCTGGCCAATCAGGTGTGCGAAAGGGCAGGAGGGCCCTCGTTTCCCTCCCCCCCTCCTCCTTGCTCCTTACTTGGGGCCGGAGCTTGGGTAGCGGAAGGATAGTGGGGTCCTATGTGGGGGCGCAGAGGGGGTGCAGTAGGGGTCCCTGAGAGTCGGGCTCCGATGCGGTTACAGCCCTGAGGTTCTCTTTACAGTTTTCCTTTTCCCAGTCTAGTGCATACTTGGCGCTGGTTAATCGTTGAAAGAATAATTGGATGTCAAGGACATTAAAACAACACCTTAATACCGAAAACAATAGCTACGTCCATTATTGCAGACTGAGTGTTTTAAAGCTGTTGAGTTCAGCACCAGGCGGCCTTCCAGGTTTTCAGAGGAAAATTTGTTCCAGTGTAATTACTCAGAGCCTGCTCTGTGCCATGCATGGATTGAGAGACGTGATGTGAAAAGACATGGGCACTCCGGAAAAGCTCTAAGTCTGATAGGGGCATCAGGCCAGTCTAGGATGGGTACAATGCGACATTTGACCAAAGGTCTGTGCGCGGTTTGGGCAGAATATGTGCAGGGGCAGGAGGGAACCAATGAGGCTTATGGGGCTTGGGTGAACTGGTAGGATTTGGGTGGATGAAGTAGGGGTGGAGATCAATACTCTAGCAAAGGAATGCCCTTACCAAGGTGCACTAGGAATTATAGAAAAGCTGACTTTGACTTGTAGAGGAGGCCAGTGAGTTGGTTGTATTACACTTACTCTCACTCTCAGATTTTATTTCTCAAAATTGGTACCCGGAACCCGTTTTATACCTCTTTACATTCCAAGTTAAATAGGCAGAGAGGCTTACTGCTAGGGAAATATGAGACCTGTGTAGCTTCCAGCTACTAGAGTTCTGATCTGTGGTCAAATAAGGGAGGTGGGACAATGAGGTCATATTTTTTGTGCATTTAAGAGTCAGGGACACGGGGTGCCTGGGTGGCTTAGTCAGTTGAGCGGCCGGCTTCGGCTCAGGTCATGATTTCACGGTCCGTGAGTTCGAGCCTTGTGTCGGGCTCTGTGCTGACAGCTCAGAGCCTGGAGCCTGTTTCCGATTCT
>NW_024412401.1:37119651-37134839 GCF_014898765.1 Herpailurus yagouaroundi
AATAAACGTTGAAAAAAAAAAATTAAAAAAAAAAAAAAGAAGTTAGGATAATGATTACAATTGAGGAGGAGAGCGACTGGAAGGGAGACCAAAGGGGTTTATTAGGGTGCCGGTCATGTTGTTTACTGATCTGAGTGCAAGTTACATGGATGTGTTTGTGCAAGTTCATCCAACTTTACATTTACATTTATCTGCACCATTTAGTAGGCATATTATACTTCAATAAAAAATAACAAAAAAAACCCCACAAACCCCTCAAAACCTACTATTGTGAGTACTTCCCAGGGAGGTACAAGGCATGGTGCTAAACGCTGTCAAGTGCTAGCAAGAGATTAGTGGCTGCTGGGGACTGGAGGGAGGGAAGCATGAGCGAGTAACTGCTTAACAGGTGCAGGGTTTTATTTTGGGGTGATGAAAACGTTTTGGAGCTAGACTGAAGTGGTGCTTGCACAACACAGTGAGTGTGCTAAATGCCAGTGAATTGGTCATTTAAAAATGATTAATGTTATGTTCTGTGAGTCTCATCTCAACTGAAAGATAAAATTGGTTCATTGAATGCAATGTAGTGTTCTGGAATGGATCCTGGATCAAAAAAGGCCTTTAGTGGAAAAAGTGGTGAAATACGAATAGTTTGGTATTTGGTATTTTTCTGTTTTGACAAAGGTACCATGGTTATGTAAGATGTCAACATGAGGCAAAGTTGGGTGATTATATGGGAACTCTCTGCACTCTGCAACTTTTCTGAAAACTAAAATTGTTCTAAAATAAAAAGTTTATTAAAGAAAAAAAGAGGAATAGAAGGCTATGGACCACTAGAACAGGATCCTAGCTTTCATAAACTAGTGGTAAGATCTTAAGCAAGTCACTTCTCTCTGATGAGCCTCCATTTCCCATCAGCAAAAATAGAATTAGGCTGCAAACGTAATTTTTAAACAATTTTTAAGTTTATTTTTGAGAGAGAGTGAGAACGAGCTGGGGATGGGGACAGAGAGGAAGAGAGAGGATCCCAATCAGTCTCCACACTCAGCAGGTGCTCCACCTGGGGCTAGATAGGAACCTGAGTCAATATCAAGACTCAGAGGCTTAACTGACCCAGTCACACAGGTACCCTGATTTTATTTTATTTTTTAAGTAATCTCTACACCCAATATGGGGCTTGAATTTACAACCCCAAGATCAAGAGTCGCACGTGCCACTGACTGAGCCCACTAGATGTCCCTGCAAATGCGATTTTACCCAGGTAAGGATGAAAACCTTCTCACCCTCCAAATCCAGATCAGAATCTCTAGGCATGAAGGGAGGTGGCTTACAAAAGATGAGATTTTTGCCTTAACCTAGTAAGCAACCTTCAAAATTCGGATACGCCTACAGGAATGATTAGGGTGTGCTTGGAAAAAACTGGTCGATAACCTCAGATTCCTCCCAGTTCTTTTAAGTAATCTCTACACCCAGCACAGGGCTTGAACTCACCACCCTGAGGTCAAGACTCACATGCTCTACCAACTGAGTCTGCTAGGCCCCACTTCTGTAGTTTTAAGTCATAGTTCCCGCTGTCAGGAAACATGGCTTAGGTAGTCAAAATGTGCTAACTAAAACCATGTGCAAGGAGAGTTCTTTTGGGGATTCAATGACTGGAGACTTACACAATAAAGTAGAAATGGATTGGAATAGATGGTAAGGCAATCCCTCCGTAAGCAGGTTTTGTGTACCAGGTTTAAGTATGGATTTAACGGGACGCAGTGAGGGGCTGGAATACAGCTATGTTCCAAGAAGATCCACTTGGCAAGCAGTACACAGAAGCTAGGGCAAGCAGAGATGAGGCAAAAAACTGAGCTCAAAGGAAGCCACAGGAGTCTAGATGGGACTTGAGAGTTTAGCTGAGTGGTGCTCATGGGAGTTAAGAAAGGATGTTTCTTTTGTGGAAAAGGAAAAACCACCAGATCTAGTGACTACCGGGGTTGTACCTTTATGAAATGTTATTTATAAATTCATGATTTAAAAAGTTCTGTACATTAGAGAATATAGCGTTGTGGCTGAGATCACAAAGGTAATAGTTCTCCTTGATAGAGTTTCAGAGTTTATACTTGAAAGCATTTAGAATGGTGCCAGCCTCATAGTAGGGACTCCATAAATGTTGAGTCATTGAGCAACTAGTACGCATAGGTTGCCCAGCAGAGCCATGAAAACCTCTTGTTGTGGTCGAAGAGCAGCATCTGCTGGCCATCCAAGGTAACGCAGGATCCCGTGTTTACAAAGATCTGGGCGGGTCCACATGTCAAGAACTCTTTGAGGCAGGATCAGTGGGTCCTCCCCAAAAGCATACTATAAACAAGCAGGATGAAAGGGAGTCACCACTTTTAACAAGAATGTTCTTTATTTATACAAAGCATTATAATTTTCCTCAATAGTCTTCACTCAGTTGTCAACAAACTTTTGGCTGTATTCGTTTAACAAATTAACAGTGTCAAACTACATACACCTCACTACCTGTCAACCTCCAAGCGCTCAACTTAGAGACAAACAAAAAAGTGCTTGGGGCACCATATGTCAAGGGAAAAAAAAAATACGATCAACAGAGTTACTTTAGAAGCAGTTAAAGGGGTTGGCTTTTGGGCGTGGGGATTAGATTCCTGAGCACCATCAAATTTCTGCCCTTTAAGCAGGTTATCAAAGTTTCTGGGTTGGCAGATGTGAGAAAAGGAGAGAGAGAGAAAGTGGAATGGGGAACAGAAGAGAGGCAGAAGAGAGACAGGAAGGGAGAAGCACAGAGGGACCAAATGTGCATAGAAGAAAGTTTGGAACTTGTCAGGAATTGGAAGGATGAAAAAATTAAAGCCACAAGCTTGGGAAATGGACTACAAGAAGAGAAAGCCTGGAATTTTATACCTTCCAGCAGGTGACAATAAAGCGATACAGTGGCAGGCAGCGAGGTGCAACTAAGACTAAACCATCTGTGTTTTTTTCCCATTTTGTTTTTGTGGGGGTTTTCTGTTTGTTTGGTAAGTGTGCTAAGATATTAGCACACTTGCTTGACTAACTCCAGCCACCCCCGCAGGCCAAATGCCTACCAGGCAATATAGAGGGGCTGCAAGCCAGTGGGGTCTGTGGAAATCAAAATTCAATGTTACCTTAAAGTGAAGAGACAACAGATTTCATTACTCTCCTATAGTCTTTTAGTACTTTCCTAAAGCTAAACCATTCTAACCACTTGTAATAATAAGCTAGTATTGCCATATCCTGTACAGTCACAACCGGCTGACCATGCTCAAAGCCCCAATTTTTCCTGAGCTTTGACTGCCTCTGTGATCTGGAACACAGCAGGCAGCATGGAAGTTATTATTACTTTTTTGGGGGTGGGGTCAGAAGGGAACTGGGGATCCCAAACTGCCTAACCACGTATGTAAGGAAACAGGAGAGATCAGATCGACTAATTACATTAGCCGCCCAGAATCCCTCTCGTCTAAAAGTCATTACCTTCAGACTGATTTAGCAACACAGGACCCTGCTACTCAGATGCTCTGACGGAAGTGCTGGTTTTGATGATGATTCAGTCGTCAGTTTTTATTTTGATCTTCTCAGGCTTTTCTGGCTAAGACTAGTCTGCCCAGCAGGGAAAAGCTTCTCACAAACGTACCACATGTCAGGGTGGTACTTTCCAGCGTGCCACAGTCTTCCCATCCCGTTAGTTGTCCACTTCCTCCTCCTCATTCGGCTCTTCTTCTTCCAGCCTGTCCTCGTCTTCATCATTGTCCTCCTCCCTGCTCTTGTCTTGCTCTTCCAAATCTGTTTTTTTGTCTTTGTCCTTCTTCTTTTGCTCTGAAGCTTCCTTCTTGCCTTTCTGCTCTCGCCTGTAGGCTGTAAGGAGGAAGGTGGGGGTTAGGAGGCAGGGCTGAACCAAGCAGACTGCAGCAGCTAACTCCACTGTATAACTGGAAAAGCTGGGGCAGAGAAGGAAAAATACAAATCAGATCTGAGGCGGTGCCAACGGAATGGATTCTGAGTCATGTCCAATACTTGTCTCCTGTTCTTACAGGGACCCAAGCGGAGAAGACTCAGGGCCAGGTGAGCAGGTAAGACAGGATGAACATCTACTTGGCTGAACAAAGAAGAGGGTCATTACCTTCCAGAGCTTCTTTCAATGGGGTAACGAACCGCTGGAACTCCATCTCTTCCATGGCTGAGAGCACGTCATTGGCATTCAGTGTCTTGCGTTTCCCTTTCATCGCAAAGTTGTTGGCGCTGAAAAAAAAAAAAAAAAAAGACAAAAGGGTTTCAGGGGCCGTCAGACCCTCTTGCCGCCTATGGGGTGGGTGGAAAAGGGGCACCAGAGGTGGTACGGAAAAGCCTAGATCTCAGATGTAGGGATTTTTTTGTGACGTGGTTAAGTCCCTCCCTTCCCCGTACAAAAGGGTTAAAGCAAAGTAATTTTGTTGCTTTAGTTTGCTTCAGACCTTGCAACAACTGGATGAGGGCTGAACTTCCCCGCACGGGGGTAGGACACGATTACTGGGGTCTGGGCCCCAGGCCGCGGACTCCGGGGGCAGGTCTCTCTGCGACCTCCTTACGCCTCAGCCCAGCTAGGTTCTGGCTAGCTCAGCTTGCCTCACCAGGAAGTGGCGTACAGCACGAAGACGCTGGCGGCGCGGGAGATGGCGCTGCGGGCCTCCTTAGAGATGTTGACACCGTCCGGGAGCTGGAAAAAGAACGTGGGTAAATAAAGCTGCCGGCCGGCCCAGGACCTGCTTCCTCTGCTGCCCGCTCGTCCGGCCCTGGCCCATCCGCCCGCCGAAGCTGCTCACCGCCTCCTTGATGATCCTGGTGATGACGGCATTGGGCAGGTTTAGGTCCTCGGGCCTCTCCGCCATTGCCGCCACCGGCGCCCGCACCTCGGTCTCAAGCGTCTTCTTCAGGCCGCTACGGCGTCCGGACTTCCCGCGTCCCCGCAGTCTGACCCAAAGAGGCTTCCGTCCCGCCCCACGTTGCCCACACGGTGTCCCACAGTGCCCCGCGCCCCATAGCTTCCCTCCTCACCCAGCCCCGCCTCCGCCTCCGCCTCGAGTCGTCCAAGGATCTGAACTTTCCACGCCGCTACGGTTTTGGCCCGCCCAGGCTTCCGTCCGACCCCACGGGGACTCAGGGTCCCTTCCCATGCTCGTTTCTCTGCTTCACACCGCCACCACGTCTGGAGCCTTCTCATCGGATCAAGTATGGCTCACTGGGGCTTCCGTCCCTTTCCCACAGTGTTCTGTGCCGCTGCCTGGCAACGGCGCTGCCCGGCGGCTAGAGTGGGAGACCGGGGCTAGGACCGAGCGGACGGGGCGGGGCTCCTCTTCCAACGGAAGGCGGGGCCTGGAGGGCGGGGCCCCGCCTCTTCCACCCGGTCTCTGGAGGGGACCGGTTTTCGGAGTGCGCTACGGCGTCCCGGCAGTTTGGCGTGGCTTTTGGTAGCGTGGCCTTCCGAGGCCAGACTTTCCCAATTCCCTTTTGCGGAACGAAGCGGGTATCTTTTTTCGATTCTACGGGACCTGATGTCCATCTTTAATCTTTTCACCCCTCCCAATTTTGTAATCGCATTAAGGATGTTTGTCGCCTAGAATTGTTGAACGCAGACTTCTTTGCCAGTACAGCCCTAACGCTGGCGACATAGAAATGGGCATGACTAGACCTCGGGCCTCAGTTCGGGCTTGTCAGGTAACGAAAGGGCAGTAAGCAGCCGGTGTAAGAATAACGCGACAGTGCCTTCCACTCAAAACCAAACCCTGTTAAAATTGTATTTATTTTTTAGTTCATTGAATTGAGGATCATACATCTTTCCCAGTCAAACACATTACCATGGTTTTGCAGTGGTTTCTAAGTTGTATCATTTTCATGTACGTAGAAACTGTCCTCATTCCCACTGAGCACCAATGATTTTTTTCCCTTGAAACATGCTCTCACGTCACCCTTAATGTTCCTGCTTTAAAATATATATATATTTATTTTGAGTAATCGCTACAGGCAACCTAGGGCTTAGGCTTAGGATGGGAGATAGAGAGTCGCATGTTCTACCGACTGAGCCAGCCAGGCATCCCAATTTTCCAGCTTTTGACAGAGACACGAGCGTGGAGATCTACTTCCTTATCATGAGAAAAACAAGAGCAACTGCAATGATAAAGGGCAACGGAAGTAGCATTGGTTAGAGATTATAGGGTTTGGTGGCTGACCTCTCCATCTGGATAGAACAATAGGTCTGGTTTAAAGTTACCAGGAGATGCTTAGCTCCATCCAATTGCTATCTAGTCAGAATTGGGACCACCGTGTTGTCAAGTATTTTGATCTTTAAGAGGAACCAGAAATCTGAACATTGTGGACTATTTCCATTTATTTATTTTTTTAAATTTTTTTTTTAACGTTTATTTATTTCTGAGACAGAGAGAGACAGAGCATGAACGGGGGAGGGTCAGAGAGAGGGAGACACAGAATCTGAAACAGGCTCCAGGCTCTGAGCTGTCAGCCCAGAGCCCGACGCGGGGCTCGAACTCACGGAACACGAGATCATGCCCTGAGCCGAAGTCGGACGCTCAACTGACTGAGCCACCCAGGCGCCCCTACTATTTCCATTTAAAAAAAATGGCTCAAAGTGCAGACCAGACAAAACAAGGCATGGGACAGGTGTGATCCCATGCCAATAGGTCACTATCTTTGGTCTAATTTATAGGCTCTTCAGAACAGGGACTTATTTTGTTCATTACTGTTCTCTATGCCGGTAACAGGTCCCGTCACATATTTGGCAGTCAATAGATGCGTTGAATAAAAAGAAGAAGAAATTGATACTGTCTTTAAAAAGTTATCAGGGATCAAGTGGTAGTGATTGCCTAAAATATTTCCAGAGAGAGAAAGATGATACTACTCATCGAGCCCCTATTGTATATGATACATAAAAGTACATTTCCTTTAATGCTCTTCAATTCTACTTCGAGATTTCCCATCCCCTCTTTATATGAGGAAGCAAGCTGAGGGAGGTGAAGTCACTTGCCTAGGACCATACAGCCAGTATATGAAAAGCCAGAGGCCTCTGATGTGACTGCAAGTCTACTGTCTTGATGTTTGAGTAAACCCGCTCATTTCTGGTGGGTATTTTCGTTGCCTGTTTGAGAATTGGAGCATCTTGAAAAATGAAGCACGTTTTCCAAAGGTTCAAGCCATCTAAAGGCATGTCAAGCACTTCTGTGACTGCCTTAGTTCTAATTTGATAAGGCTTTTTGGAGATGGTGGTGTCTTCTCCCTAATGATTAATGAAGGGGAAAAGGAAAGGATGCTAATACTTAATTTTGAACTCTATGCTTTTTTCAAACTTATTTTTCTTTAATGCAAAACAGCTCTAAATAATGAAGGTGAGTTTAGTCAGCCTCGCTTCTTCCTTATAAGACCTTTTATTTTTTAATATTTTATTTTTATTTTTGAGAGAAAGAGAGTGAGCAGGGTGGGGGCAGAGAGAGAGAGAGAGAGAGAGAGGGAGAGAGACAGGATCCAAAGCAGGCTCTTTGCTGACAGCAGAGAGCCCGATGTGGGGCTCGAACTCACAAACCGTGAGATCATGACCTGACCTCAAGCTGGATGCTAAACCTACTGAGCTACCCAGGTGCCCCACCAGATCTTTTCATACCCATTAACTAATTTTTATAATGACTCTGTGAAATAGGCTTATCCTCATTTTACAGATAAAGAACCTGAAGCTCAGATTGCTTAAGTGCCAAGTCACTCAGCTACTAAATGGCCAAGTAGGAGACGTGAAGTCAGTTGGCTCCAAAAACTCTAGCCCCCTCCATTTCGTGCTGAGCCGTTTTCATACTTGTTTGTTAGCCAGGCTTCTTTTTAAAAAATGTTAATTCTAAAATACTTAACATGCAGAGTTATATTAGTTTCAGGTGTACAATATGGTGATTCAACAATTGTATACATTTCTCAGTGCTCATCACAATATACTCTTAGTCCCTTTTACCTATCTCACCCTTCCCCCACCCCCCACCTCCCCTCTGATAACCATCAGTTTGTTGTCTACAGTGAAGAGTCTCTTTTTTGGTTTGTGTCTTTTTTTTTCTTTGTCCGTTTGTTTTGTTTCTTAAATTGCATATATAAGTGAAATTGTATGGTATTTATCTTTGACTTTTTCACCTCTCTTATCATTATAGTCTCTAGATCCATCCATGTTGTTACAAGTGGCAAGATTGCATTCATTTTTTAAAAATGTGGGGAGCAAATGGGGGAAGGGCAGAGAGAGAAGGAGCAAGAGAATCCTAAGCAGGCTTTGTGTTGTCAGTGCAGAGCCTGATGCAGGGCTCGAACTCAGGAACCATGAGATCATGACCTGAGCTGAAATCAAGAGTCAGATGTGTAACTGACTGAGCCACCCAGGTGCCCCTTATTCTTTTTAATGGCTGAGTTGCTTGTTACCTAATTTTTAAAAAATATTTATTCATTTTTGAGAGAGAGAGAGAGAGAGAAACAGAGTGCAAGCAGGGGAGGGGCAGAGAGAGAGGGAGACACAGAATCTAAAGCAGGCTCCAGGCTTTGAGCTGTTAGCACAGAGCCTGATGTGGGGCTCGAACTCATAAGCTGTGAGATCATGACCTGAGCCCAAGTTGGATGCTTGACCAACTGAGCCACCCAGATGCCCCACTTGTTACCCAATTCTTAATTATCCTATGACCATCACTTATGTATATGGGTTCAATAGAAATATTTTATGCTTTGAGTCCAAGTTAAGATCTGGATGTCACGGCTAATGTATAATATGCTCTAATTATGTGGTTGTTGTTACTCTAGAGGGCTGGAAAGCTGTGCGATTGGCTTTTGTCCTAAACCAGTTGTAGCTATGGACTTGCCAGATGAGAGCCAGTGGGATGAAACCACCTGCAAGTTGGCTGTTTGTCAGCATCCACAGTGCTGGGCAACGATCCGCCGGGTTGAGAGGGGCCACCCTCGAATCCTGGGCCCTCCCTGCAAAACAGCTCTGAATAATGAAGGTGAATTTAGTCAGCCCTGCTTCTTCCTTGTAAGATCTTTGAACTATTTTCGCTTGGCTCCCTTTTGACATTTTACATGTTTTCTTGTCTTTTTTCTTAGACAAATCCCCAGTGCTCACCATTGTAAACATCTCAGATTCCTGCTTCCCGGCCAAGAGACTTGCTCACGGTCATTTATCAGGATTTACCTTCACCAAAGCTCCCTCTTTATTGTGTCAAGGTTCAAAGTTTGACTCCAAATTTCAAGGCAGGTAAATTATCATGGAGTCTTCCCTTATGAGCCTCCTATCTCAAAATTCTGAGTTGACTTCCTTGACCCATAGACTCTGAGAAAGCTAAATTAAAAATAAAACACCAGTTCAGGGCACCTGGGTGGCTCCAGGCTCATAGCCTGGAGCTTGCTGCGTATTCTGTGTCTCCCTCTCTCTCTCTCTCTGCCCCTCTCCAGCTCAGGTGGTCTCTCTCTCTCTCTCTCTCTCTCTCAAAAATAAATAAATTAACTTAAAAATAAAAAGGCCACTAGTTCAGTTAGAGAAATGGTGAATAGGCAGTGGGAAACAAAAGGAAAGCTTTATTTTTATTGTAGGACTTGATTAAAATAGGGTTATATTAGTTTGCTAGGGTCACTGTAACAAAATACCCTAGACTATGTGGCTTAAACAACACAAGTATATTTTTTCACAGTCGAGAGGCTAGAAGTCCGAGAATGAGGTGTTGGTAGAGTTGTTTTCTTCTGAACCCTTTCTCCTTGGCTTGTAGGTGGCCTATGTCTTTTTTTTTTTTTTTAAAAAAATTTTTTTTTTAATATTTATTTTTGAGAGAGAGATGGAGCATGAGGGGGAGAGGGGAAGAGAGAGAGGGAGACAGAGAATCTGAAGCAGGCTTCAGGCTCTGAGCTGTCAGCACAGAGCCCGACGCAGGGCTCAAACTCACAAACTGCGAGACCATGACCTGAGCTGAAGTCAGACACCTAACCGGCTGAGCCACCCAGGTGCCCCTAGGTGGCCTATGTCTTAACATGATCTTTCTTCTGTGTGTCTTTGTCCCAATATCTTTTTCTTCTTTGTTAATTAAGTGCTTAATTTTAACTCCAATATAGTTAGTATTATTATTATGTTAGTTTCAGGTGTACAATATACTGATTCAACAATTCTGTGTGTTACTCAGTGCTCATCATGATAAGTGTACTCTTAATCCCCTACCTCCTTTTCTTAATAAGCACCAGTCATTGGATTAGGGCCTGTCTATATGACCTCACTTTGCCTTAATTACTTCCTTAAAGACCCTCTCTCCAAATACTGAGGGACTCAAATTCCGGGGTACTGAGGGTCAGGATTCAATGTAAGAATTTGTGGGCACAATTCAGGCCACCACGGGGAGCACCTCGTCAGCCTCTGCAGGTCATCAGAAAACTGTGTCCACACATACTCTCTCTCTTGTCTTTTATTTTTAGGTATGAAACTATTTGTAAGCTCTTGAAGGCAGAAACAATGGTTTCCTTTTGAATCGCCCACAGAATCTAGGCTCCCGGTTAGTGCTTGCTGATAGGGGAAGCGAAGGGACAGACGTCTGTGGAGAACTTAAGACTTGTTAAATTCGAAACCTTATGGCCTGGAGTCAAGGCACTCCTGGCAGTCCTTGTACCGGTTCGTTTTCTCCTGTTTGATGTAAGCAACCTTTGGTGGCTTCTGGTGGGCTAAATGCGGTATGGGAAAGGGTAGGACTACTTTCTCGTTCTCTAGGACTTGAACCTCGGGAAGAAGATGGCTTCTCCCAGCCAGGGCCTATGGAGGCAAAGGCCATGACGTCACTCATGTTGTCACTCATTGGATTCACAAATGTATCTTAGCCACTTTGCTGGGCTCTGGTGATTCAGTGGTAAACAAGATTCAGTATTTTTTTAAGTCTTTTATTTTTGAAAGGGGGGGGAGGGGCAGAGAGAGAGGGACAGAGGATCTGAAGCAGGCTCTGTGCTGACACCAGTGAGCTGATGCAGGGCTGGAATTCATGAACCGCGAGATCATGACCTGAGCCGAAGTTGGATGCTCAACTGACGGAGCCACCCAAGCCCTCCAGCAAGATACAGTCTTTACCCCCAAAGGGCTTTCAGCCTAGCCGGGGAGGCAGAGAACTGTTCCGTGTGCCGAGAAGGGCACCGTCTTCTGTGCAGGTGGCACCTGTGCCTACCCCTGAAATTTGGACAGTCTGGTGAAGTGGGGCGTTGCAGGTGGGAGATGGACGTGAAGAGTGTTCTGGACTACAGAAATAGCATATCCAAAGGCCAGGAGGCAAGAGGAAGTTCTTTAGGTATGAGGAAAAGGGTCCATCGTGTATGCAACATAGAGCAGGAATGGGAGGGTGGGCAGAGGTGAGGCTAGGGAGCTGGAGAACAAACAGCGGCCAACATCACATAGATCAGGCTCAGGAGTTGGGTCTTTATCTTACACTTCCTTGGAATATTTATTCGTTCGTACACTTAACGTGTTTTAACAAATAAATATAATGCAAGTGATATGAAAACGTAAGGACACAGTATTCTTTTTTTTGTGGTAAATATGCGTTACATTAAGTTTACCATTTTAATTGTTTTTAAGTGTACAGTTCAGCAGCATTAAGTTCATTCACAGTGTTGTGCAACCATCACCATGATCCATTTCTAGAACTTTTTTTTTTTTTTTTAATTTACATCCAAATTAGCATATAGTGCAACCATGATTTCAGGAGTAGATTCCTTAGTGCCCCTTACCCATTTAGCCTATCCCCCCTCCCACAACCCCTCCAGTAACCCTCAGTTTGTTCTCCGTATTTAAGAGTCTCTTATATTTTGTCCCACTCCCTGTTTCTATATTATTTTTGTTTCCCTTCCCTTATGTTCATCTGTTTTGTCTCTTTTTTTTAATCTTTAAAAAAAATTTTTTTTAATGTTTATTTATTTTTGAGACAGAGAGAGACAGAGCATGAATGGGGGAGGGTCAGAGAGAGAGAGAGAGACACAGAATCCGAAACAGGCTCCAGGCTCTGAGCTGTCAGCACAGAGCCTGATTGCGGGGCTTGAACTCACAGACCGCGAGATCATGACCTGAGCCGAAGTCGGACACTCAACCGACTAAGCCACCCAGGCACCCCTGTGCTGTCTCTTAAAGTCCTCACATGAGTGAAGTCATATGATTTTTGTCTTTCTCTGACTGACTAATTTCACTTAGCATAATACCCTCCAGTTCTGTCCACGTAGTTGCAAATGGCAAGATTTCATTCTTTTTGATTGCCAGAATACTCTATTATATATGATACCACATCTTCTTTATCCATTCATCCATCGATGGACATTTGGGCTCTTTCCGTACTCTGGCTATTGTTGCTAGTGCTGCTATAAACATGGGGGTGCATGTGTCCCTTCGAAACAGCACACCTCTATCCCGTGGATAAATGACTAGTAGTGCAATTGCTGGGTCGTAGGGTAGTTCTGTTTTTAGGTTTTTGAGGAACCTCCATACTGTTTTCCAGAGTGGCTGCTCCAGTTTGCATTTCCACCAGCAATGCAAAAGAGATTCTCTTTCTCCACATCCTCGCCAACATCTGTTGTTGCTTGAATTGTTAATGTTAGGCATTCTGACAGGTGTAAGGTGGTATCTCATTGTGGTTTTGATTTGTATTTCCCTGATGATGTGTAGAAATTTTTTTATCATCTCAAACGTGAACTCCATACCCATTACACAGCAACTTCCCACTCCCTCCTCCCTCTAGCTCCTGTTAATGTCTATTCTACTTTCTGTCTGTATGAATTCGCCTACTCTAGCTACCTTATATAAGTGGAATCATACGATATTTGTCCTTTTGCATCTAATTTATTTCACTTAGCATAATGGCTTCAAGATTCATCTGTGTTGGAGCGTGTGTCAGAATTGCATTCCTCATTGAGGCTGAAAAACATTGCATCGTACAGAAATACCACATTTTGCTTATTTAATATGCTTTGAATGTTTACATCAAAGGTACTCAGTCAACTTTTATTTATGGCGACATAGCTCTCTGTGGCTGGAAAGAGGGAGGCATAGGCTCTGAATTCAGTTTGATGCAACAAACAGTTGTGAAGTGTTTGCAGTGTGCAGTGTCTGGGAGCTGTTCCAGAACAAAGAAGCAAGCACAACTTAAGGGAATGGGGAGACCATACGTTCACTCAGTGAGTACTAAGCCCCGAGATGTTCTGTGGATGAGCACAAGGCTTTTCCTCATAGCACCGACTGTCGTCCCAGTAAGTTGTTCGTGTCTCTGTGTCATGTTTGGAAACTCTTATTTTTTAGGCCTCGGAAGTATCTACCTGACAAAGATTTCACCCACTATACTGACAAGTCTCCTAAGGTAAATCATAGAATTAAAAAGGTACTCCCTCAGCATTTTCTGTTTACTAGTGGGGATAAAATACTTGTCGTTATTTAACATTGAGGATGACTAGAATCTGAATGATGACAGTGATAACTAATAAATATTGGGCCCTTAGTATATGCTAGGCTCTGTGCTAATGCCTTTCTTTACATACTATATTGTTTCCAGAAATCCCAGACACAAGTGGGATTGATCTGTGGCCATTTGGCATAGGTAAGACTTTCCTGTCTGTGTCCTACACAGAGCATGTTCAGCTACAAAGTAAACCCTGGCATCTCATAGTGGGGGGAAATTAAAATGCTGAAATGTCACACCCAAAATGGCCTTTAGGTCATCTACTCTGATAACTGTCAAACTTTTTTAACTATGACTTCCAGTAAGAAATACGTTTTGCAACAGAATAGCATAAAACGACCCTTACCCTAAGTATGAGTGATGTTCTTTGATAGTTTCTGTCCTATTCTATTTCATTCTCTTTTTAAAATTTATTTATTTTGAGAGAGAGGGAGAGCACAAGCACATGCACCTGAGTGTGAGGAGAGGAGAGGCAGAGAGAGAGGGAGACAGAGAATCCCAAGCAGGTTCTGCACTGTCAGTGCTCAGGGAATGCTACCCTAATGTCACAGGGAGGCAGGGGGGACTCTTCGCTTAAACATGCTCGCTCGTGTAGAGTACCCATTCCGGTGTCTGGTTTCGTGAGGCAGCGTTATAAAGACGATTTAGGGGTGAGAAATGTCTTTTTGTCATTTGCACCACCATCCCCTTTAGGCTAGCCTGATAATTCGGTTCTTAAGCCAGTTCCGAATGCATCAGGAGCTGCTACCTTCAAGCCGTATGTAGGCTTCACGTGTTTCTCTTAGCTTTCAGTGCTGAATCTGAATGAGACACGACTTCCCAGCTCTCAAGATGTTAGAAATATGGTTGTCGTCTGGATCCCAGAACAACCAGAGAAGCGTGCGAGGTGAGTGTTGTGTCTAGAACGTGGGGGCCTTCAACTCCTGTGTTCTGCAAGGCCCCCCCCTCCCCCCCGCCACCCCTCACTGCCCTGTGCGAGCCTCATTTACGTGATCTCCTTTTTAGCCACCTCAGTGCAAGTATCAGGAGGCCATGTAGAGAAGAAGGTCATGGTCTCTTATATTTGCTTCTTGCTCCACTGGGGTTCTATTTAATGCACTTTGTGCTTCATGTGGGGGGGCTTCTCTACATCAAATCATAGCCGTAAATAGCATGCAACATAGAGCCCAGTGTGTTTGTGGGGTCTAAGAAACAGATGCTTCCTGACTATCAGTTTTTCTTATTAGTCGTCCCCAGCTAGTGGAAACATTTTCAGTGAAGCATGTGAATGTTTGGTCTCAGCCCCAAGGCCCGGCTCCGTGGCACAAAGTGGATAGCAGGTAGAACCTATGTGCAAAGCAGAAGGATCACTTGGTGAAGGCCCAAAGGCTTGGCAATGCTGATAACATTGAAAGGCAGCATTTGGGTGTTCTTTCATGAGTGCTGAGGCTTTCAGATTCTTGTTAAGTGACTGTTTAGATGTGGTGTGACTTAAGAATCTTATTTCATTTTATTACTTTTCTTTTTTTTTTTTAACATCAGATGGGTACTATGCTGAGGTTGTAACAAATTTTGAGGGAAGCACCTGAACCACAAAAGGATCTTATTCTCTTTCCTTTTTTTTAAGTTTATTAATTTTTTTAATGTTTATTTTATTATCTTTGAGAGAGAGAGAGAGAGAGAGAGACAGAGCGTGAACAGGGGAGGGGCAGAGAGCAAGAGGGAGACACAGAATCTGAAACCTGA
>NW_024412401.1:37134939-37140086 GCF_014898765.1 Herpailurus yagouaroundi
TGAGAGAGAGAGAGAGAGAGAGAGAGAGAGAGAGAGAATCCCAAGTAGGCTCTGTACTCACAGTGCAGACGCGGGGCTGGAACTGACAGACTGATGCGAGGCTGGAATTCATGAACTGTGAGATCATGACTGAGCTGAAATCAAGAGTCAGATGCTTAATCAACTGAGCTACCCAAGAGCCCCTCATTGTTTTTTTGTTTTTTGTTTTTTAAATGATCCTATCAGAGGGGCGCTTGGGTGGCTCAGTCAGTTAAGCGTCTGACTTCAGCTCAGGTCATGATCTCACAGTCCGTGAGTTAGAGGCCCGCGTCGGCCTCTGTGCTGACAGCTCGGAGCCTGGAGCCTGCTTCCGATTCTGTGTCTCCCTCTCTCTCTGCCCCTCCCCTGCTCATGCTCTGTCTCAGAAATAAATAAAAACATTAAAAAAAAATTTAGAAAAAAGTTCTTGTCTGGCACAAAAACAGACACATAGACCAATGGAATAGAATAGAAACCCCAGAACTAGACCCACAAACGTATGGCCAACTCATCTTTGACAAAGCAGGAAAGAACATCCAATGGAAAAAAGACAGTCTCTTTAACAAATGGTGCTGGGAGAACTGGACAGCAACATGCAGAAGGTTGAAACTAGACCACTTTCTCACACCATTCACAAAAATAAACTCAAAATGGATAAAGGACCTGAATGTGAGACAGGAAACCATCAAAACCTTAGAGGAGAAAGCAGGAAAAGACCTCTCTGACCTCAGCCGTAGCAATCTCTTACTCGACACATCCCCAAAGGCAAGGGAATTAAAAGCAAAAGTGAATTACTGGGACCTTATGAAGATCAAAAGCTTCTGCACAGCAAAGGAAACAACCAACAAAACTAAAAGGCAACCAACGGAATGGGAAAAGATATTTGCAAATGACATATCGGACAAAGGGCTAGTATCCAAAATCTATAAAGAGCTCACCAAACTCCACACCCGAAAAGCAAATAACCCAGTGAAGAAATGGGCAGAAAACATGAATAGACACTTCTCTAAAGAAGACATCCGGATGGCCAACAGGCACATGAAAAGATGTTCAGCGTCGCTCCTTATCAGGGAAATACAAATCAAAACCACACTCAGATATCACCTCACGCCAGTCAGAGTGGCCAAAATGAACAAATCAGGAGACTATAGATGCTGGAGAGGATGTGGAGAAACGGGAACCCTCTTGCACTGTTGGTGGGAATGCAAATTGGTGCAGCCGCTCTGGAAAGCAGTGTGGAGGTTCCTCAGAAAATTAAAAATAGACCTACCCTATGACCCAGCAATAGCACTGCTAGGAATTTATCCAAGGGACACAGGAGTACTGATGCATAGGGGCACTTGTACCCCAATGTTCATAGCAGCACTCTCAACAATAGCCAAATTATGGAAAGAGCCTAAATGTCCATCAACTGATGAATGGATAAAGAAATTGTGGTTTATATACACTATGGAATACTACGTGGCAATGAGAAAAAATGAAATATGGCCTTTTGTAGCAACGTGGATGGAACTGGAGAGTGTGATGCTAAGTGAAATAAGCCATACAGAGAAAGACAGATACCATATGGTTTCACTCTTATGTGGATCCTGAGAAACTTAACAGGAACCCATGGGGGAGGGGAAGGAAAAAAAAAAAAAAAGAGGTTAGAGTGGGAGAGAGCCAAAGCATAAGAGACTGTTGAGAACTGAGAGCAAACTGAGGGTTGATGGGGGGTGGGAGGGAGGAGAGGGTGGGTGATGGGTATTGAGGAGGGCACCTTTTGGGATGAGCACTGGGTGTTGTATGGAAACCAATTTGACAATAAATTTCATATATAAATAAAAAATAAAAAAAAATAAATAAAAAAAATAAAGAATAATACTATCTTTAGTGTAAAAAAAAAAAAGTTCTTGTCAGTGATTCTGCATACATGCATTTGTGTGTGTGGGTATGTGAGTGTGTGTGTGTGTGTGTGTGTGTGTGTGATGTAAACAAAAAGCCCCTAAGGGTTTATTTCCTTTTATGTAAAAAAAACAAAAAACAAAAAACAAAAAACCCAGATGTGGGTGGGCCAGGGCTGGTATGTCAACTCCATGAGGTAATCAGAAACCAGAGCTCCTTTTGGCTCTCTGGTCATCATCCTTAGCCCATGGGTTTCATTTTCTCAAGGTGTTTCATGGGGGCTTTTAAGGTCTAAGTTGACTGCTAGAGCTCCAGCCATCATATCCATGTTCCAGGCAAGGAGGAGGAAGATGACAGTACAAAAAAATACTTGAGTATCTCCTCTATGGTGAGCAGTGAGAATTCAGTGAAAAACCAAATTGACTTTGGTCCTTGACCTCCTACAGTCTTAGGGTGGTGGTGGGGGATTCAGACCTTACACACATCACCACACCTAAGTATATACTTACTCATTTAGATTAATGCTATGAAATCAAATAACGGGACCATAAGAGAGAATGGTAGGGAACCTAATTTAGATGTAAGGTTAGGTCTTGATTTTAGCAGCTTCTGGGTAGTTGGTGCCTTTGGACTTCTAGCCAGCCATCTTTGAGTACTGAATAGAGGATGGAAATCTTCATGGTCACCATTCACAAATACCCGTGGTGCTTCTGTTTAAGATGGCTGGGAATAAGTTGTGGTTTTTCTTGTTTCAAGACCAGCTGAGAAGAAGCGCATTGTCTCCAGCCAGGATGGCAGAATGAACTGTGTAGCTGTAAGTTTGAGGTTTTGGTCAAACCTTTATGATATTACTCTGTACAGAGTTTTGGTTATTTTATTTCATTTTTCCTTTCAACTACATTCCCCCTTTCTCCATTCTTTTTAAATGAACAAAATCTGCAAAAGAAAACCCCTCTTAGGGAATAATTACCAAAGCATTTTCTATTCTGAGACTCTCTTCTCTACCTCCTCCCTGTAGGAAGGTGAATAGTATCTTGAAGAGAAGTTAGGAGGAAGTGTTGGGTATTCAGGGGGAATTTTTGGCCGATTAAAGACAAATTCCCAGTGTGACAAAAAGAGAACTTCAGTGGACTAGGGGTTATAATGGAGTTGAGTTTCTCATTCTCATGCCCCCCCTTATGAGTAAATGTAACCCTGAGTAAGTCACAGAGCGGGAAGATTACTCCATGTTGTTCACTGCTGAATCCCCAGCCCCAGCCCTGTGCCTGGCACATCACTGGCCAACAAATACTTGTTCAGTTTTCTCAGTGAATGAATTAATAACCTTTTGGGAAAATGAAACAACTAGTCCCTGTAGATCTGAATTCAGCAATAGGATGGGGAGCCAGGGAGCGAAAATGTGGTGGCCCTCACAGTGCAGAGGAGGGTGCTGCTGGAGTGGGTCTGGAGACCAGGGGTTTGGCTTGCCAGGGTTGTGTCTAGGAGGCTGGGATGTTCATGGGAAGGAGTGGCTCTGAAAGGAGTGCTTTGTCTTCGCTGTTGCTTTTCTAGAAAGACCATTTTCTCTACAGAAAGCAGAAAAGGGAAACACAGCTGGGACCTCCAAGGATGAATGTGCCTCCCCCCTTGCCAGTACACATTTTTGAGCAACTAACTTCAGAGTCCATACCTTTCTGGAACCAATTTGACTTGGAACCATTACCTCAGGATCTGTTAAAGAAGTGAGTGTCCTGTGAGCCTGCGGTAGAGCCAGAGCACCTGCTCTTCTCCGAAGCAGAGAAGGGGCTAGTAGCCTGCTTATTCTGAGTAGGGACAAAACTGTCCCCTTACTTGTGCAGTGAGTTCTTAGACTTACCAGTGTGCCACCATTTACCAAGTACTTACACTTGCCAGGCCCTGTGCTAAATAAATAAGCACATTATGTATATTCTCTCACTTGAACCTCCACGAGAACTGTTACTGTCTTCTAACTTAAAAAAACTTTTTTTAATGTTTATTTACTTTTGAGAGAGACAGAGTGTGAGTGGGGGAGGGGCAGAGAAAGAGGGAGACACAAAATCTGAATCAAGCTCCAGGCCCTGAGCTGTCAGCACAGAGCCCGATGTGGGGCTTGAACTCACAAACCGTGAGATCGTGACCTGAGCCGAAGTCGGACGCTTAACCGATTGAGCCCCCCAGACGCCCCCCGCCTTTTTGTGTTTAAAGTAAGCTCTATGCCCAATGTGGGGCTTGAACTCATGATCCGTAGATCAAGAGTTGCCTGCTCTGTGGACTGAGCCAGCCAGTCGCCCCCCACTCTCTTCTTTCTATAGATGAGTTATGGGTAAGTGGGAGGCAGAAGGGAAATGTGGTTTGGAGTGAGACAACCTTTGGATTTTGCCTTGAAACTTCCTGGTTTTGTGCATTGTGGTAATTTAACTAGCATCTTACATTTCATTCCCTTATTTGCGAAATGGGGGTAAGAAATGCCTGTCCTCAGGGAGCTGAAAACACCTGTTGGTACAGGTATTTTCAGGCCCAAAGTGGAAAATGTATTCAGATTTGTGGCCCTTTTCATCTCTTTTTCCTCAGCCACACTCTCCAGGAACAACTGTCACTGACTGTCTGGCTGTCTCTGTCCCCTTCAGCCTTTTGCCTGATGAAGGGAAAGCCAGGCCTTCTCTGGAGATGAAGACGCAATTGGCCATGATGAAGAAGAAACTTGCCCTGGAGAAGAGCCGACCTGACAGTGCCATTTCTGCAAAGATGTTTTTATCTGTGCACCGCCTCGCCCTGCAGGTAAGAGCCAGGGGGCCTCGGAGAGGGATGTCTAGATGCAAATCCCAACTCGTTACTTTCCAAGGCTGGAGGAGGCGACTTTCTATTCTTTCTCTCTATCCTTCCATGCTGGACTCAAGCCCCATAGAAGGGCTGGGCTGTATGTAGTGAAAGCAAATGCATGGGGAGGGGCTTGAGGACAGCAACATTCTCTGTGTCTTCTGCACTTCCGCACCGTTTCCTCTCTCCATAGCTCCTGGTATGACGTTGCCCGCACTGGGTTCTCAAAAAGTGCTCGTTGGCTAGATGGGTACCTGCATTTGAGGGATACATTTTGGGAAAAGGAAAGGACTTCAGTAGAGCTTCTCTTCTTCTTCCTTTGCCCCTTCCCCTTCCTCTCTTCCCGCCCCTCCTCTTTCTCCATCTCCTCCTTCTCCTTCCCCTCCTCTTTCCCCTCCTCCTTCCCCCTTCTCCTTCTTCTCCCCCTT